>NC_056745.1:46921981-47221981 GCF_019279795.1 Protopterus annectens
CCTTAGATTTTTCTAACACTAAGAATCCACGGATATCCTCAGGATACAGGAAATCCTCAGCGGAATACCCCAGAGCAGTCAAGACTCTTAGAGAAATATGGTCACTACACCAAGGGAGCATATTACTGTTGGGTAGGGTGCATATAAAGTTGGTAGTACAACTGGTTTTGTGTTAGCAAGAATTTTTTGAAAGGTTAGAAGCTGAAACTCACTTTTTTGTTACTATTTAGTGACTACAGCACTCAACACTTTACCAGAAAGCCACAGATTTTATGAGGAGCAAACCACAATTGTGCGCCACACACACACACACACACTTAATCCCATTTGTATGACTGTACACCTCGGGTATTTGCTTGAGATCCAGTGAATTCATAAAGAATGACCCAGAAATATATCTCGGCTTGCTCTTGTCAAAATCATACAGTGCAGCTTATTGCAACTCCCCTCTTTCATTTCAACTTCCTAGCAAGAATCAGAGACAGAGACCCAAACATCAAGAAAAGATTTTAAATGTTTCTGTTATATACGTAGACAAATGCTAGAATAACAAGCTTTGCATTGGTAAACATTTAATGAATGATACAAAGTATGTAACTCACATGCCTGTCATTATTTAGTGAGTGCAGTCCACAGCAATTTGCCAGAAAGCCACAAAGTTTTCAAGGTACAGACCAAGACACGTGCTGACTTCTTTGTTCAGGGATTCTGAACAAAACCAAAAATATTAGGGAATGCAGTGTCCCAAAAAGGGACATTTTTTAAATATTGTTTTCTTTCATGTTTTTGTTAACCAGGTAAACCCACAGGGCAATCCAGGAGCACTGTCTGAGTGACTTGCTTCTTGTTATGTAGTAGGCAGTCGGAGGTAGAAGGATTCAGACCCTATTCATTGGACTGCAGGAAGCAGTTCTGTAACAGCTCTGCACGTTAAGTGCGAGACAGCTCTAATTCACTTTAAAAGTTAACAGAATGGGTGTTGCATGGATATACATTTGCTATACAGTAAGAATTATGACAGTGTGGCATTACTGACTGATTTTAATCCTCAGTGATTGACCAGGGAAAAAAGACATTTTTTTGTGTCATTTGTTGACTGGCTAAGCCCACTGGGCAAACAGTCTCTTTTTAGTGGAAACCTAGGTACACTGTCTGGTCAGGGGACGTGCTCAGAGTAACAGAGTAAGCAAAGGAAGGAATCCTACCCTGTACCCTTGGTATTTATTTAACTGCTGAGAGCTTTAGTCCTATGCCCTAACTGCCAGACCAGTAAGTGAGGTACAGTGCATAAACCTGAGACAAAATCGGTAGGAGATGGATAATATTTGGGGTACTTCAGTTCACTTGAAAAGTTAACAGAACAACACTTTTCTTAGTTCTTTGCATGTTCTGAACAGTAAGAACTATGAAACTCTTATTCACATTGCTGACTGTAATTCTCCGTGAATTACCAGGAAAAAAAGATTTTAAAATTTATTTGTTGAACATGTAAGACAAATTGCCCCTTTTCAGCGGTGGCCCAGGAGCACGGTCTGGTTATGTGGCTTGCTTAGTCACCCAGCAGGCAAATGATGGTGGGAAAAATGGAACCATGTACCCTGGACATGGGAAGTAGCTCATTAGCAGTTCCATGAGACAAGATCATGTACCCTGGACATGGGAAGTAGCTCATTAGCAGTTCCATGAGACAAGATCATGTACCCTGGACATGGGAAGTAGCTCATTAGCAGTTCCATGAGACAAGATCATGTACCCTGGACATGGGAAGTAGCTCATTAGCAGTTCCATGAGACAAGATCATGTACCCTGGACATGGGAAGTAGCTCATTAGCAGTTCCATGAGACAAGATCATGTACCCTGGACATGGGAAGTAGCTCATTAGCATTTCCATGAGACAAGATCATGTACCCTGGACATGGGAAGTAGCTCATTAGCATTTCCATGAGACAAGATCATGTACCCTGGACATGGGAAGTAGCTCATTAGCAGTTCCATGAGACAAGATCATGTACCCTGGACATGGGAAGTAGCTCATTAGCAGTTCCATGAGACAAGATCATGTACCCTGGACATGGGAAGTAGCTCATTAGCAGTTCCATGAGACAAGATCATGTACCCTGGACATGGGAAGTAGCTCATTAGCAGTTCCATGAGACAAGATCATGTACCCTGGACATGGGAAGTAGCTCATTAGCAGTTCCATGAGACAAGATCATGTACCCTGGACATGGGAAGTAGCTCATTAGCATTTCCATGAGACAAGATCATGTACCCTGGACATGGGAAGTAGCTCATTAGCATTTCCATGAGACAAGATCATGTACCCTGGACATGGGAAGTAGCTCATTAGCAGTTCCATGAGGTAAGATCAGAAATTGATTTCCCCCTCCTTCTTCTTGCTTTCTGTTACAATTGCTTTTGTTTTCTTTTAAGCATGTGATTACTGTAAAACCATATTTTACTTTGAATGGTAATCACCATAGTAGAGTAGTTGTAAAAGGTAAACTGGAAAGCAGAACTGGACAGCTACTTTGAAGAGTGCTAATTGCTGCATAGCATGTGCTAGTCTTACAGTCCTTCAAGGTTTTTGATGCAGTACCATTTGAATAAAACCGTATCACTTGATGAACCTGCATTTTGCCATTTTTAATAAAGTAGTACCTCTTTTTAAACCTGCATTTGTTTTCATTTTGCAGATACTGTGGTACAATAGAAGCAGGTATGGAAACCAAGAGCCTGATATTTCCCTTCTTTCATATTAGCAGTCACCTTGGCTTCCATGGTAGCATAAAAAATTCAGTGAATGACTTTGTGGTGACAGAGATAAGTTTATCTGGCCAGCTTGTAAGCGAGACGAAGCTTGACAACTTGCAAAATCAAGGCGAACCTGTTGCTGAAAAGAGTTTGCCAGTTGTGAAAAAAAGGAAATCAGATAATGAGCAGCAACGATCTGAAAATGCTTCAGAAAATAATTATTCCAATTTAAGAACAGCTGTAGAATCTTTCCAGACAGTGGAAGATTGTGGTTTGCTTGACCAGTTGGAGGTAAACAGCAGCTCTGACCTTATTGAAGAATGTGATCTAGACAGTGTTTTAGCTCAATCAGTAATTGATGCATTGGAACAGTTTGCTTACAGCATGAAGACTGAACAAGATTGTGAACCGTCTCCTGTGGAAGCTCAGACAGGTTTTTTACTCGGATCATTTCCCAGTAAAGACCATAGAGCCAGAATACACCATGCTTTAAGGAAGAGATACCCCTTTCTAATGACCATCACAAATGGTGGAGAAATGACTGTCAAACTGAATCCTCTTCACAAACAGCTTTGTAAGTTTGTAACTGAACATGAAGCAGATGACTTTTTCAGATTTCTTGATGCAAAAATCAATAACTCTGCATTTTCCTTCAGATCTGTTGGGGACAAAGAACATAGAAAAAACGTCCATCATTTTATATGTAAAAACTTTGGAAAACTGGTGGAAGCAAAAACTTTTTCTGAGGTAAGCAGTGTTGGTGAACGAAGTGCAGCTATCACAGTCAGATTTAAGGGGAGGTGTGCCTCTTCAAAGAAGCGAAACACTGCTGAGTTTCAGGATGATAAAAATATATATACAGGTAATCATCCAGTATGTAAGTTTCCTTTTTGTTTTTCTTGTGGAAAAATAAGTATTCTTTTCAGAACCTGGCTTGAAGTAGTAAAAAGCATATGAAAAATATTGTCCATAAGATAAAAAAGATATGTGAAGAATGCAGCTGTCTTCGGATCTGTCTGTGCAAACATCGTATTTGTGTAGCAGTAGTCATTTTAAAAGGGACCATATAATGTATCCTTTTCATCTAGTAACTTAGACAGACTCATGAAAGCCTTCTTTTGAATTTTTCTGTACAGGTTATGGTGGTGATGAATGATCATTGCAGAGGTAATAATGCAGCTGTTTACACTCTAACAGCTGATATGTAATTTATTAAGTGTTATTAAAAATAGGATCTAGATAAAACCTATATAGCTTGTTTTTCCACTTGTGACCATCAAAAGTCTTAGCACTGGCCTTGACAATTCACAACTGATTGCTAGATAGAGCAGCAGTTTTTGTGTAGCACTTAGTAATGTGTCCACAGTGTTCCCCTTCAGAATTTTGGTTCTTGTTGATTAAACACCAGAGATTTCCTTGGAAAATGTGAAAATTAGGATCCTAAAATGGATTCTAAGTCACAAGCAGTAAACATTAGGAAGAAGAAATTTGTTTATCCCCCAACTGTGCATAGTTTCAATGTTAGAATAATTGGAGGTCCTGTGCAAAGGTTTGTTGACACAGTTGGACAGCCTCTGATTTAAGCCATCGTCATGTGATCTGCTTTATGGATGTTATTTAAATATGCTGCACAGGTCAGCTTGCAATCTTTTTATGGCTTTAATTGTAACATTCTTTTCTTACCTGGTCATTTTTTACCTCCTTTTGCACTACACCATCCCTCTCTACCACTGTGGCTCCATCTGTTGCTAGGTGTACCAGCTTCCTCTTAAATTCTTCCAGCTTACCCAATAGAGCTGGGGTCAGTCTCCGAACATAGGTGTATCCAGGGAGTCTTGCAGCTTACCCAATAGAGCTGGGGTCAGTCTCCGAACATAGGTGTATCCAGGGAGTCTTGCTAGGTACCTTCCAAGAGGGGGGTAGTTATTTTGGTCTACCTGCCCCCCCCCCCCCGTTATATGGAGATGTCTGAGGGGGCAAGCATGTAATAGGGATTGTGGTGTTTTGCCCAACCTTAACAGCAGTGTAGCCATGTCCCCATCTTTTTCCTCTGATTGGACTATGCCCCTATGTTGTGTCAACAGCCGCTGTTAGAGATCAGTGATGGGAATGCCCATGCAGCCTCCACCCCTTCTTCGTCAGTCACCCAAGCTACTAACTTGAACCTCGTTCAGCTGCGTATAGTCAGGACTTTATTTGTCTATGCTATTGGGGTGGTTATTAGTATTTTTTTATGAATAGGCATTTGAGCCATGTGCAGATCCTGTCCTGACAGGTAAACACACTGAACCAGTATAGGTTCATAGGTAGGTACTAGGCTATTGGCCCTAGGACCTATATCAGCCTGGCCAAAAAGGTACCCTGGCTTTCGCCACCCAAGAAAATTTATTTTCCTGTGCTCCTGTCAAGAAGAGCCATAGAGGTGATCCCCAGGGTGAATTTCCTATTCCCCATCCAATCATCAAGATTTTTCTTGAAGAGTGCTAATGAGGAGCTTTGTTTGATATAGATAGGTAGTTTGTTTCAGAGTCTATCCCTCCAGCATGTTCTTTTTATTGTGGTGATAAGGTTTAGGTCCCTACAGCGTGTAGCTCTGAGGGATTGGGATTTCTTTTAAGTGGAGCATGTCCAACAGCTCTGGGTTTGACATAGCTTTGTATGTTCAGCATAGATCACCTCTGAGTAGGTGATATGGGACAGAGTAAAGCTGGAGTTTTTTGAGACGGTCTGCGTAGGGCATCTGTTTGAGGCCAGTAATCCTCTTTGTGAGGTATTTCTGCGGCCTTTCCAGTTGCTGTAGATGTCTTGTGAGGTACATATCAAAAGGGGTGTTGTACTCTATAATGGGTCTAAGTGACGAGTAGAGGGGAACAATGACCTCTTTTTTCCTGGATGAGAAACCTTTTGTGATGAGGTGTGCCAAGTAGAAGGATTTCCTGACTACTGTGGTGATGTGATTATCAAAGGAGAGACTACTGCCCGCCTGTGTCCCAAGGTCTCTTGTCACACTTTCGGTGTTAAGTAGACTACCACCTATGTGGTAGCTCATGGGTACAGAGTTTTTACCAAAGGGGATGACAGTGCACTTTTTGGCATTGAGCTTGAGTCCATGGCTTTGACACCAGGCATCTGTCTCAGTGAGGCCTTTTTTTAGATGTCCACATCGTTAGTAGTTTCGATTAGGGAACCTAGTTTGCAGTCATCTGCGAACTTCATTAGCCAAAGACCTTCTGTGTTAGCCTGTACTTCAGAAAAGTAGATACCAAACAGGAGAGGACCCAGGACTTAACCCTGTGGTACTCCACTTGTCACTGGTCTGAAGTCGGATTTGGAGTTTGCTACTTTCACAATGTGGGTTTTGTCAGTGAACTAGTTGGCAACCCATCTTGTGACATATAGCTTTATACCTAGTTTAGTGAGTTTATCTATAATTCCAGAGTGGGGGATGGTGTCAAAAGCCTTGGCGAGATTTAGATAGACTGTGTGAACCACCTTACCCTCATCTACACCTTTGGTGACTGCTTCAAAGAAGTGTATCAGGTTTAGGAGACATGATCTGCCTTTTACAAACCCAAACTGGGTGGGGTCCAGAGTTTGGAGATTACCAATGTCTTTGTTTATAAGTTCCATGATGATATGTTCCATGGCCTTGCAGACCAGGCTTGTTAGGCTAATGGGGCGGTAGTTTCCGGGGGTCCATGGTGGCTTCCCCTTTGTGAAGTGGGATAACTGTCACTGTGTGCCACTCAGTGGGCACAAAGCCTGAGGTAAGGCTATGATTGAACATGGTGCTTAGGTGGGGTGCCACTTCATTCTGCAGTTTGTGTAGAATGCAGCCTGGGATGTTGTCAGGTCCCATGGATGCTGTGTTCTTGGCTTTGGAGAGTGTGGTTTTTACCTGTGCAGCCGTGATTACAGGAATTTTGCATTTTTCCGGTATAGAGCTGGGCGTGAGAGGGGATAAAGTTAACACTGAACCTATCTGCCAGGATGTTGGCAATATCAGTTGGTTCTATATATTTAGTGACATCATAGCTATAGAATGCTTTGTGGTTGTCTTTAGAATCCGTGGCGGATTTGTTTTCATAACTAGCTCTGGAGGATTTTATGAGGGATCTCAGCTTCTTACTGAGGCTGACCAGGAGTTCCTCCAATCATGGGATTTTACTCTTTTGCAAGAGTTTATTTATTCTGTTGTAGAGTTTGTTTATGGCAGGGGACCACCAGATTGGCTTCCTTTTTTTGGAGGATATCATCTTGGTTCTGTTAGGGATAGCATGATCCATGCGCTTGTGTAAGTGCTTATAAAGTGCATTTGTGTAGGATTCAGCAGTCGTATCTCTCTTGTCCGTCTGCATGGGTGTCGTGAAGTTTGCCACTCTTGTCTTAAGAAGTGTGAAGTTGGCTTTGGAGACATTTTTTATTGTGGTTTCCCTAATGGGGGATGGGGCGGGATGTGGATGTCTAGGGTGATTAGCTTGTGGTTAGATCTGACCAACGAGGAATTGACCTCTGGTGTGGGACACCGGTCGCCCATATTGGTAATCACCAGGTCTAGGATATTGCTGCCCCTGGTGGGGATGTGGATAAGTTGATCCAAGTCGTTGGAATTTATGAATTCCAGAAAACGTTGAGCAAAAGAGTTGGTTCTTGATTAGTTTTCCTAGTTAATGGTGGAGTAGTTGAAATTGCCCATTATTAGGGTGTTGGGTTGTACCCTAATATTTTCCAGTGTATCAAGAAATGAGGAGTGGGAATCCTGGGGCATGGTGGGGGACCTGTAGCAAGTTACAATTTGGATTGCAGTCTTGCCTAGAGTTAATTGCACTTGGATAATCTCAGCTGCATTATACTGAGCAACTAGCCTGGAGTTATGGATATCCTTATTGAATATGGACACGCCTCCCCCTTTAGTGTTTTGGTCCAGGTTAGGTGGCCGAAAGGTGTGGTATGAATTATAGCCTGGTAATGCATGGGTGCTCTCTGGAGCCTTGAACCAGGTCTCTGTCACTGCACAGATGTTGATGTTCTCCATTTTAAGGAGTGCCTCATGTGAATGCATTTTGAGGTTTAGACTTCTAGCATTGAGTAGCCTTGCCTTCAGATTTTGCTTTCTTGTACCTGTTACGGTGGTGAATTTGTCATTTGAACTTTGCCTAAAAAAGGTACTATAGGGGTAGCAAGAGCCTTAGCCTGTATCTGGAATCCCAAGGGCGACAGGTGCAGGCCATTTCTGGCAAAGCATTGTGGTCTGTCGTTCATGTCATCCCAGGCAGACAGATGCTGGATCCCCTAAGAATGACACCAGAAGCTTAGTCAATTGTTGAAGTCAATCATTTTGTCCTTGTATAGTGGCATAATTCTGGGTGATGCAGGATGCTACTCGGCGCTAGGGTGATACCTGCCTGGGCTACAAGATCGGAGAACTCCTCCATGTCTCTATTCAATGTAGTCCAGGGAGGTACGTCTCGGGCCATTCACACCAACATGGACAATGACAGAGTCATATTTGTACTTGTGGAGTGGCCTGAGTGCGTGCGTTATGTGGAGGATCCTGGCACCCGACAGGCAGCTGACAGTAGATTTCTCTTTGATTAGCCTGGTGAGTTGAACATCAGTGTGCCTGACTATAGTCACCTATGACTAGAGTGTTGGGTACATTGTTATGCCTAATGGGCTGTGGTTGAGTGGCACACTGAGGTTATGGGCTCTGTGTTATTTGGGTTGTGTTGGGAGGGGAGGAGGTTGCTTGCATTTCTGCTTTGGTGGTCTCTTGCTTGAGCAGATTTTTATTGAGAGCCTCCACGAATGTAGGTGTGCGTTTTGTGTTTCTTTGTGAGTGTTTTGGTGGTATACGTTTTGAGGGACTATGTGATGAGTGTCGTGTGGTGCAAGTGTTTACCTTCTCCTCTTGACTGTCTAGTCCAGTCTTGGGTGAAGAGTGCTTTGCTTCCAGTTTGGCTATATAAGTGCATCTCTCACAGGTTGTAGTGTTGGGAGGTAGGAGGAGAGGATTGTCTGTGTACATGAGGCAATTGCTGCATTACCCCAAGATGCCCAGATTAATCAGGTAGAAAGGAGAAAACACCACGAGCTGACCCTTGGACATGCCTGGATAGATGCTTATTTATTAAGTACTAAAAGCTGATTTCCTCTAGACATGTGAAGAAAGTTGAGTGCTGTAGTAATCTGTAGCTTATTTAGTGCTTACAAGTTCTGAACAAGTGCTGAGCTCAAAGAAACAGATTTGAGTGCTAAAACTAAAAAAACTGGCTAGTTCTAAGGGAAAATTTTGAAGAGCAGACTTTGGCGCCGGGATTAGTTTAACCCTAGCTAAGCAGTGATGCATAAAGAGTATGTTTTTTTTAATATAACAGTAGCAAATGAGGAAACTGATTTAAACAAATTAACCAGTTAATGAATAAAAAGCTAAAAACTGAGCCCCGTTCCAGCATTCTTCGATCAGACAAGTTCTAACTGCACACTCCTTCCTCTAGGGTGCAGGGGAACCTTCTCCAAAAAAAGATGGTCTGGATTAGTGCTCAAGTTATACAACAAAGCTAGATTCAGCAGGCCTGAATTTAGTCTATGCTGCAGCAAGCAAGGCGTACCAATTTCAGAAAGAAACAGTTCAAATAAGCAGGCACAGTAAGCCTTTAACCAGAAACACCCAGCTCAGAAGGGCAGAATCTATCCTCTCCTCCCACAAGAGTGCAGACCACACCTTCTTTATGTAAAATAACTGGCCCGAAGCCCAAGTGCTTAAACCAGAACTAATACACTTTTAGAATGATAGACACTAATCCTTCAATCAGCAACTCCCAACTTAGAAGGATATAAGCTACCTGTCCTACCACAACAGTGCAGACCACAAACCTTCTTAATGTAAAACAACTGGTCTGAAGCCCAAGTGCTTCAACCAATGGCTTAGAATAACAATTACAATTTAATCAGGCTACTAACAAGCAGTAATAAATGCAGCAGAATAAATGCAATTAAGTACTTGTAAGAACAAGCAGCAAAAGCAAAATAAAATAGGAAGAAACACAAATACAGTAAAAGCAGATGAATAAAGTGCAATTTTATTTTGTATAACAATAGAAAACGAGCAAACTGATTTAAACAAATTACCTAATTAACCAGTAAAAAAGTTCAAAACTGAGCCCTGTTCCAGTAGTCTTCAATCAGACAAGTTCTAACTGCACACTCCTGCCACTAGGGTGCAGGGGAACCTTCTCCAAAAAAAAGTTGGCCTGGATTAGTGTTCAAGTTATACAAAGAATATTAGATTCATGATGCTTGAATCTAGTTTATGCTACAGCAAACAAGGCACATCAATTTCAGAAAGAAACAGTTCAAGTAAGCGGGCACAATAAGCCTTTAACCAGAAATTCCCAGCACAGAAGGGCAGAATCTAGCCACTCCTCCCATAAGAGTGCAGACCACAAACCTTCTTAATGTGAAACTGGTGTGGAGCTCAGTTGCTTAAACCAAAAGGCTTAGAGTAACTGTTACAATTTAATCAGGCTACTTCCAAGCAGTAATAAATGGAGCAGAATAAATACATCTGAGTACTTTTAAGAAGAGGCAAAAGCAAAATAGAGTGCAATTTTTTTAGTAAAGTGCAAGGAGAGAGGAAGAAGGAGCAGAAGAAAAATTCAAGGTTAAGAACCTAAGTGGGTTGGCCTTCTCAAATGTTCTCTCTGTATTAAGGAGAGTGAACACCAGACTGGGAAGGGTGTCCCAGATCAAATTTACAGTAGGGGCAGGCAACTGCAAAGCCACCAGCTATACCACCAACTCAAGGTAGGGTGGGTGAGTGGGAAAAAGGCAGTTTCAGGGCAGATGAGAAACAGAAAACAATGCCATAAAATATATAAAATAATGCAGTCAGGCAAAAAAATAATTCAGTCAGGCAAAACTAAGACCATGCAGAACTCTGAAAGGTTAAAATGCCAAGAAATATACTTATCAATCAGCAATATATTTCCAGCTTGTTTGAGAATCACACTTCAGCCAGAACACCAGGAGTTTCCAACAGTGTATGGAGCAGTAAAGATGAAATCTCTGTAGCTGAATTTCCACTTGCGAAATAGGATAGTGTTATGTGACTGTATCATATAGAATATAGGGAAAACATTTTGTTATAGATGTAGTTCAGTAACTATGTTAAAATCCTCCCACTTCGTCCAATATGTACTGTATAGATTTTGTTGAGGTTATTATTAAAAAAAAGGCATGAATGTGTTTTATTTCTGAGATCAGTGCATCTCCAGAAAAATAAAAATATCTAAGTGGAGACAGTGGCAGTAAGACAAAACCTTTCCCTTTTCTTAGGTTACTACATTGTATAGGTTTTGTGCGACCATGTTTGTGTTTAATTTTGCCTTAACACCTTATTTGGACCGTGGGATGCTTACTGTGCTCATGTAAGTATTCTTTAAACTGTTGGTTCTTACAGCAGCGGTTTAACTAGTATATGAAGTAAGGAGACAGATTGCTAATTTTCTGATAATAATTGCAATTGTTGACTTTGAGTATTGGTGCCACTGTGGTCTTAACAGTGCCACAGTCATATTTTCTCATGAAAATATATATACTTATTCGGGATATGCAATTCTTATACATTCCCTGAGGAGCTGGTTTGACTTGCCTGTTATCTACAATCTTATAATCAAAAGAAAACACATATGCACACTATATCTATACATGGGGAGTCTGATGTGTAATACATGAAATATCCTGGGTTTGGAGAGCGAGTGCTGTGATGAAAGATAAAGCTCTGTAATACTACTGTAAAATATATTCCCTACATTATAAACCTGAACCCTGCATATTCCATGTGTCTTTGTTTTTGTTACAGTAACATTTCCCACTGATTTCAGTGGGTAGTGTTAATTGCCTAAGTAGAGCTTCAACTAGATTGCACAGGCTTTTAGAAATGTGAGTAATTTTGAATGTGAGTGTCTTGTGTGTAGTTTTTTATAGTGTAGTTCTGAAGTACCTTTTACCTTTTTGCTATGTAAATTAATTTTCATACATATTTTAGTAATGTGGTATGGGTTATCATGAGCTTTGTTAGCTTTACAGTTATGTTTTTGTTTTTAGTTGGTTTCTTTTGCAAGTAATTGTTTTTGTTGTCATAAGTATGACTCCTGTTTCTAAGAGTCTGATTTCTGTGAGTAGTGGTGTATTTGTTTCTGGTTTATTTTAAGGGTTGCAAAGTAGTGTGTAAAATAACTTTTTTTTGTACACGGCAGTGTGTGGAGAGATGTGATCCATGTTTTACTGTATATTTTTTATTTTGTGTTACTTTTTTTTTTTTTAAATATATTTGTAGATTTATTTGGGGGGAGTTTTAAGTGAGCTAGAATGTACAAAGTTGTATCTGTTTTATATGTGCAGTGTGTGAAAGAAGAAATGACTACTGAAATAATGCAGAGATATTTAGAAATGCACAAAAGTTCAAGACTTAAAGATAAATGTTTTTGGGTTACACATTCCTTTAAGTTATTGCACTGCATGTGCAAAACAACACAGACACACCCTACCCCAGAATAACATACTCTCCTACAACTAACCTTAAAATCCAAATCTTACATTTTGTACTCAAATCTATTATTTAGTGCAACATACAAAATTAAATAAATGTGTACACTTGAAATACATACCACAGCCTCCCAAAAAACACTGCATCTGTTCATAGACTTCAGCTCTGTATTTAATATGGTGGTACCAATGCAGCTAATAGAAAAACTGGCACATTTAGGAATCGTTCAACATCTCTGTAACTGGATCATGGACTTCCTGATTGAGAGACCACAGAGGGTGTGTTCAGGTAGGAACACATCAGAGTGCATCACTGTTAACAGCGGGGTTCTACAGGAATGTGTTCTCAGTCAACTGTTATTTACCATCCTGACCCACAACTGCTATGCTAAGCACAAGTCCAACTATATCATCAGGTTTGCTGATGACACCACAGTCATGGGTCTCTTTGCAAAGGAGGATGAAAGGGTGTACAGAGAGAAGGTGGCATCGCTGAAAAGTTGGTGCAATGGGAACAACGTTAACCTGAATGTAAGCAAGACTAATGAGATTATCATCGACTTCAGGAAAAGGAGAACAAATCACCCAGTTCTCAGGATCAATGGTGAGTGTGGAGAGGGTTAAGAGTACAACATTCCTGGGTGTACACATATCAGGGGATCTTTTGTGGTCAGGAAACACCAGCCAACTGGTGAAAGCATACCAATGCCTCCACTTTTTAAGAAGACTGAGAAAAGCTAAGCCTCCTCCTCATATTCTCCCCACCTTCTGTAGAGGTGCAGTAGAGAGCATCCTCACCTGCAACTTCACAGTGTGGTTTGGAAGCTGCACAGTTACAGAAAGGAAGGCGCTACAAAGAATGGTGAGGGTTGCACAGAAGGTAATAGGTTCCAGTCTTCCATCGATACAACATCTTTATTTTGCAAGTAGCATCCGAAAGGCCACCAAAATAATACAGGACAACACGCATTCAGCACGTGGACTATTTAAGCATGATTAGACTTCTGAACATGGGACTAGTCCCAGGGGTCTGGACACATAAGGAAATTTTTATTTATTTGTGCAATATATACTTACATATATTCCAGGTTAATGCAGTATTTATTTATTATATTCGTAGTCAGTATTATTTAACTCACTCAAATGCAATATTAGACAAATAACTTAGGCATTTCAATCTGTAATGTGTTTTGTATTACTTTTAAATAGGGTAGTTAATTTAATTTGGCAGAGGCTATTCTTTTTGT
This sequence comes from Protopterus annectens, assembly GCF_019279795.1. Classification (NCBI taxonomy): domain Eukaryota; kingdom Metazoa; phylum Chordata; order Ceratodontiformes; family Protopteridae; genus Protopterus; species Protopterus annectens. Next base: position 46,935,533 of record NC_056745.1, read on the forward strand.
GTATGAGTGTTGGCAAATGTGTCTGCTCTTTGCATGTATTGGGAGTAGTATTGTATCTGTTAGTTATGTTTATTCCTCTACTTGTATGTGTTGTTTCACTTTCCTGTGTAATATCAAGAATTGAGCTGATGCATGAAATTTCATTTAGGCTACACGTGTTTAGCTCTAAATGACAATATAGCTTATTTTGACTTTGACCTTAAATTAATCCAGAAAATAAAATTTGTTTTATAGTAGAAAAAAAGTTAAAAAAGTAAAACAATGAAATACAGCATTAACCACAGCTAGGTAATAGGAAAATGTAATTTCTGACAAAAAAAGTCTAAAATCTTCATTATGTTTCTAAAATGCATAAAGAAAGAAATATGAACTGCCAGCAGACATAATGAGTGAAATACCTCAGAGCTATAGTAGAAAACCTCCCATAAACACTCCAGATGCCTAAAAAGTATGCAGACTACTTAAGGCCCTATTCACAAGAAACTTAGTAAATTATTGTACCTACTAAAGTTAATGGGAAAACTTTGCTGAAACATGAAAATCCATACACAAACACAAATGCATACAGAAAGCAGTGATCAAATAGAATATGTGGGAGTGGGTAGTCTGGTTTGTGTATTTTATATGGAACATTTTGTACTGTGTTACATGAGAATGCAACTTGTGACTCTTGGCTTTATCACTGCCCTGAAACTTTAAACTTTATTTAAGTTTGATGACCGGGGAAGTCCACTGGGCCAGAAGAGTCCGTTTTCAGTGGAGACCCAGGGAGAAAAGCTCCAAAACAAATTACAGTTACATTTGAATTTACAACTTGCAGGTTACAAAGAAAGGGCAAAAATGTATACGTTTCAAGTACATATTGCAAGTTACTAGGGCCACAACAAGTAGCTGCGCAGAACAAGTTAAAGACATTTCAGAGTGTGTAATACAGTATGTTAAAAGCTCAAGTGAGTAAAACATTTAACATATATAGTAACTAGCTTATGATGGTAGGTAGAAGTGATCAGATACAGAGTGTAATTCGTGGCAGGAGAATTCTATGCGAGTTGAGATATAGCTATTATTTCTTTTAGTTTTTTTTAGTTTAGGTGGTCTATAAAGCATCGAGAAAGAAACAGAAGGGGTTATGGAAAATACCACGGAATATACACAGTCCAAGGCAGCAGAGAGAATCTTAAGGAGTTGTGCAGAAAGAGAGAGGTCGGAGAGGGGATTAAGTTGGAGTGTGGCATGGGCATATCCATTCGGATGATAGATGAGATAGTAGCTGGGTTTTGAAATTGTCATGCTGGTGAAGGCTGCGAAGGACGGGGGGAGGAATTCCATTTTTTGGCTATGGAGTAGGAGAGAAGTAGCTGGGCCAGGAGGATGAGCTGGTTTATGTATTTGAAGGAGATTTTGGTTTGTGGATATGAGTTTGTGGTTGGGTATATAGGGTTTTAAAGATGTAGCCAGAGAGGTGCAGTTTGCAGGTTTGTAGATAAGTTTGTGAGCAGTGGTGCATTATAGGTAACTAAGGTAGTTGGGAAGTTCAAGCCAATTGAGGGTGAGGAGGGTGTGGCAGTGGTGGGAAGGGTATTTAGAATTGGTTGCAAATTTGCAGACTTTGTGGAAGCAGGATTCAAGTTTGTTTCATAAACTGATGTGTATGTTTGTGAACAGGGGTGCACTATACATTAGGGCGGGGAGCAAGAAAGTAGATGCCATGGTTTGATGGGCAGAGGAAGTGGATGTGTCTGTAGAGAAGACCTAACTTTTGGGGAGTTTTTTGATTGCAGAGTGGATGTGTGTGTCAAATTTTAGTTCTTCATCTATGATGTTACCTAGAAGTTTAGTGGTGAGGACTATATCAAGGGGAGTGTTATTCTGGCTTTGTATGATGAATGAGGTTTTATCAATAGTTGAGTTTTTGCTGGGGTAGAAAATCATTAGTGTAGTTTTATTTGCATTCAGGGCTAGATGGTTGGATTGCATCCAGATTTCTGTTTTAGAAAAGGCTAATTGTGTTTCTGCTTGTAGCTCGGAGGGTGAGAAAGCTGAGCAGATGATGGTCGAGTCCTCTGCATACTGGATGACACATGAGTCTGGGACAGAGTGGTGAAAGTTGTTAATAAATAGGTTAAACAGTAGAGGGCCAAGAACAGATCCTTGGGGGACACCTGTGGATGTAGGAAGGAAGGAGGAGGTGGAGGTTTTCCATTGGACTGCTTGTTGGTGGTTGGATAGGTAGCTGGAAAACCAATCTAGAGAGGGGGGAGAGAGGTGTAGAGTAGAGAGTTGAGATATGAGAAGGGTGTGGGAGATGGTATCAAGGGCTTTTGACAGATCAAGGAATAATGTAGATACAAATTTGCCTGAGTCATGTTCTTGGTTGATGGTTTCTAGAAAGGAAAGAAGGGCAGTTATGGTGGAGGGACCAGGACGGAAACTGTGCTGGGTAGGGGAGAGGAGATTGTTTTGGGTTAGGTGCATCATTAGTTGAGCTTGGATGGTTTTCTCAAGAATTTTAGACAGAGGAGATAGGATGGCGATGGGCCTGGAGTTGGTGGTGTCAGTATTTTTACCACCTTTGTGGAGGGGGATGATGTAGGCATGGCGCCAGATGGAAGGAACGTATGATTCTTGTATGGATCTATTTATAGATATAGAGATGGGGAAGGTGACGCTGTCTGCAGATAGTTTGAGGAGTGTAGGAGGAAGATTGTCAGGTGCATTGCGGCAGGGTTTGAATTTGAGGAGGAGTCTTTTTATCAAGCTTGTGGGAATGGGCTTAAGGAAGAAGGGTGAGGAGGAGTTTAACTGGGTGGAGAGGGGGTTTTAGAGTGAGGCGTTGTGGTTAGGGAAGGGGGGGTGGAAAGGAGTTGGATAGTTTTTCTATACAGTCTGTGAAGAAGGAATTGAATTGAGAGGTGGTGTCAAGGTCAGAGAGGGTGAGATTAGGACAGGGGTTTACTTTATTACCAGCATTTAATATAGATGAGATGGAGTCCCAGAAATTTTTGGGGTTTGTTGAGTGCAGAGTCTGAAGTTTGGAATAGTGAGCTTTGCAGTCTTTGATATTTAGCTTTTTGGTGGAGTTATGGAGTTTCTTAAATTCTAGGAGGGAGCTTGGGTTTTTATTTTTTGATACTGCCTCCATTTTTTGTCCCTTTGTTGCATGGCGAGTTTGGTTTCTTTGGATAACCATGGACAAGGATTGGATTTAATGCATTTGTTTCTTAGGAGGGTTCTTGCTGGTTAAGGAGGGTAAGGAATGAGTGGTTGAAATGGGAGAGAGCATCATTTAGAGGGAGAGTTCTTAGAGGGGACCAGTCGACACACTTAAGGCATTCTGAGAAGGTTTGGGGATTGAAAGATGACAGGTTGCGAGTTTGAATGTAGTGGTGTTGTTTTTGTAGGGGAGTTGGGAGTCGATCAGCGAAAGTAAGTGGTCACTGAGAGAATCTGGTAATATACCGGATTTGTTGATGAGACTAGGATGTGTTGTAAGGATGCAGTCAATGATGGCACCTGAGGGTACCATCTTTATTTGGTCTGGTAGGTGAGTGAATTAGTTGGGAGAAGTTGTACAGGTTGATAGTATGGGAAGGGGCATCTGAGTTGTTGGGCCAATACATGTTGGTGTCACCAAGGATATAGGTTTCATTATTTATGTAGGAGAAGAAAGAGGATAGTATGTTTTCAAGCGTTTTGATGTTATCACCCGGGGGAGATATAGAGGGCAGCGATACATAGGGATTTGTGCTTGTTAATTTTTAGTAGTCCTATTGTTCATTCAGCATTGGCAAAGATTGGAACTGACTTTGTGTAGGGGGTTATGTTATGAGAGGTGGCGTAGATTATAGCTACTCCACCTCCTTTTTTGTGGGGACGATCGGTGAGAATCATTTGGTAACCTGGTGGTAGGATTTCATGATCTTTTATGTAAGGTTTGAGCCAATTTTCAGATATGGTGGTTATGTCGGGGTGGTTGTGGGAGAGCCATGCATGAAGGTTAGGGATTTTGTTTCTAATACTTTGTGCATTGTGTGTAGTGATGCGCAGGGACTTAGGTTTTTTGGGTTGAGAGGATGGTTTAGCTGCATTGATGCAGAAAGCTTGTCCGGGGTTGGGGTGCACATCACCGGCCTGTGAGAGAGGGGTGTGGTGGAGGAGTAAACAGGTGGATAGGAAGGGATAGGAGTTAAGGTTGACATGAGAGTATTGATCTTTTGGAGTGACAGTTTAGAGGAGGGTGTAGGGGAGAGGAGTACTTTAGGTTTGTATAGATAAATAGTGTTGTAGGTATAAAGTTCATGTGAGATAGCTGAGTAAGAGGGGGAGTGAGCATGGATGTATGGTGCAGTGGAGTGTGTGAGTGAGGTGAGGAAGGGGTTGGGAAGTTGTGTGAGATAGCCGAGTAAGAGGGGGAGTGAGCATGGATGTATGGTGCAGTGGAGTATATGCGTGAGGTGAGGAAGGGGTTGGGAAGTTGTGTGAGATAGGACAGACAGGGAAGAGAGATAAGTAGTTACTGGAGTGGAAGTTAGAGTTGATGAGAAGAGCATTGTAGGAGGGATTGCAGAGTTTGAGGAGAGTTTAGGATTTTTTATAGGTGGGAGGAATTTTAAATGGGCCTGATTGTGGTTGGTTACTTACTTTACAAGATAATTAATTTTGCACAATATATACATATAAACATATAAAACTATAGGTATACTCACCTTCGTTGAGTAACCCATACATCAACCTTCTAAATGTTGACTGCAAAAGATCAACAAAGCAAATGTCAGTGCATTAGTATGCATGTGCCAAAAAAGAACCTCAGAGCATGCAATCTTTAAATTAAAGATGAAAACAAAAAACATTTTTGTAGGAGGGCAAGTCTCCCTGCACTCTCACACCCACCTGAGAATTATATATACTCATTTTGAGATCGCACAATATCAGGAAAATGGCATATTCCCCTTCTCTGAGAATTGTGTGATCTTGCATTCTTGTCAACCTTCTGCCTAGACGACAACATGTGGTCAACTAAACAGATGTCAACCAAGGGTAATTTAATCCAAATTCAGGCCACACAAAATTATATGCATCTGTACATGCACACAGAAACAAATATATATATATATATATATATATATATATATATATATATATATATGTATATATAATGTGTGTGTGTGCATGTGTGATAAATATATATATATATATATATATATATATATATATATATATAAAATAAACTAAAGTTGGATCTCCAAAACTAAAGCTGAAAAAATAACACAAACTATTGAAAATAGGAAACTAAATAAATCACGCACTGCAGGGACAAATCCTGGAAGCTATACCTAAAAAATAAGATACCCTCTACCTTACTTCAATACACCCAACTCTGCAACCAAGTAAAGAAACGAATAACCTCAGACAAAAAAACTACTACAACAAACTTCAATCCAGCAATAACAAGAACCCAAAACAATTCTGGAAAGGTATAAATTCCTTACTCCACCCAGGATCTAGGAATAATCCTTGCCCTGACCCTAGCTTAACTGACTCAGAACTAAGCTCTCACTTCAACACATTTTTTACAGAATCCATAGCTACTCTAACCAAATCCTTTCCCAACAACAATCCATCCATCTCTCTCTCCTCTACTCACAACACCCCTAATAACAGTACGCTTAATTTCCAACTCAAACCTGTACCAACTACTTTCATAAAAATACTCCTATCAAAACTAAAGCCTTGCTCAAATGCCCCTGACAACTTACCCTCCTCCTTCCTCAAATCTGCTGCTGATGGTATTGCTCTCCCTATCAGCATCCTAATTAACAGATCTTTAAAAGAATCTTATGTACCCAGACTCTGGAGATCTGTCTTCATTCTACCTCTCCACAAAGGAGGCAAAAACTACAATACCTCCAATTTCCGCCCAATTGCCCTTCTCTCACCACTTTCAAAAATACTTGAAAAATGTGTCCATCACCAACTCATGCCTTTTTTAACTCAGAATCACCTCATAACTCCTACCCAGCATGGCTTCCGCCCTGGCCACAGCACCACTACCACCTTACTATCCTTTTTAGACACAGTAAATCGAGCACGTGACTCTGGATTACTTGTATCCACAATGCTGCTAGACCTTTCCAAAGCCTTTGATACCATTTCCCACAAGCATCTTCTCTTTCATCTCTCCAACCTTCATCTCTCCCCTGACACCCTTTCCTGGTTCTCCAGCTACCTATCTGACAGATCTCAAGCTGTCAGATGGAAGAACTCTACTTCCTCCTCCATGCCAACACCCACCGGTGTTCCCCAGGGGTCCATCCTCGGACCCATGCTTTTCAACATTTTCATTAACAACCTTCACTCAGTCATCCCTGATACAACAGTTATCCAATGTGCAGATGACTCTACTTTAGTCTGTACCGCCTCCAACCTACCTGAACTCCTGACTAAAACTCAAACAGCTTTTTCCACTACTGAAAACTGGATGCACCACAACCATCTCTCTCTCAACTCCAATAAATCCAAAATACTTCTTTTTCCTCCCTCTAGAAATTTCTCCCTTGACAAGAATGCTTTCACAGTCCTTAGCCAAAACAACTCTGCCATAGAAGTGGTTCCTTCTGCAAAACTCCTCGGCATTACCATAGATGAACACCTTAAATTTGATATCCACATCCAGCAAAACATAAAGAAAACCCATCAAAAACTAGGCATGCTGTATAGAAATAACCACTTTCTCTCCAACTCCGCAAGGCAAACTATCGCTAATACCTACCTCCTACCCTCTCTACTATATGGAGCCCCTCTACTAACTAACCTTTCTTCTACCAACACCTCTAAACTCGAAACTTGCTATAATAAAATCTCCAAATTCGCAACTAAATCCAAAACCTCCACTCACCACTGCCTTAACCCTACAATCTCTGAACTGGCTTGAACTCTCAAACCTTGATTATCTCCAACTAACCACCACACACAAACTAATATTCTTTCCAGAAAAATGCCCAGCCTTAACAAGCATCCTTCCCCCAAACATCCCAACCAGATCTCTGAGATCTGAACACCAAAATTTAATCTCTGTCCACAAACCCAAACACCCTGCAGGCCAACTCCTTCTCTCCTTCACTATAGGCAAAAAATGGAACTCTCTCCCTCCTTTGCTCAGGACCACACCTAACCCTGAAACCTTCAAAACCCTACTTTTCTCTTACCTATCCACTAAACGTAAATGTTCCTGCTTTCACCCTACTTAAAATGTCACAATTTTACCCTTTGAGCTTTCCATACTCCTGCTCTTCTCTACACTATTACCTCTTTTCTATTCTCCTAACTAATCTAGCTAACTTTCTCAGACTAAACAGTCTCTCTCTCAACTCCAAGCATTGTATATATTGTAAATATCAAGTAATTCACTGATGCTTACTGCCCAGTGAGTCTAAACTTACTGTTCTGAATGTAAATACCTACTAACTGTTCTACCTATGTCAAAATTGCATTTCAGTGTTATACTATCCACCTGTACCTGACTGCATGACCTTATATATGTATTTAGTAACACTTTATGTAACCTTCGTAACCATATTTGTATGTATTTCCATTGCATTATGTAACCTTTGTAACCATATTGATTATAGGAGCTTTTCTCCCCGGGCCTCCACTGAAAATGGGCACACTACTGGCCCAGTGGTCTTCCCCGGTAATCAAACTGAAATAAATAAATAAATAAATAAAATAAATATAGTTTAACACTTTTATCCTTTTCAGCTTTAGTTTCGGAAGTGTTCTTTAGTTTAGTCATTTTCTCTTCTGTTCATTTTATTATTTAATTATAATATATATATATATATATATATATATATATATATCTGCCCTAGGGCATTTACAAGCCTAGCCCATCGCTTTGTGGCTTACGCCCCGCCCTTTAGTATGGGGAACTATACCCATTATTTTGCTGTGCCTCTGTCGAGCAGTGACACTGAGGTAATCCCTGGGGTATATCTGCGATCTCCCATCCATTGGTCAAGATTTCTCTTGAACAAGGCCAGTGCTCTGCCTCACATGTACCGGGATTTTGTTCCACAGCATAGGAGTCTTTGGGTGATGAATCTATCCCTCCAGCCACGCCCTATTAATAGCCGTGTCAAGGTTTAAGTCTCTCCCTTGTGGCTCTGATGGATCTAGATTTTTGAGGTGAAGCATATTCATCAAATCTGGGTTTGACATGGCCTTGTATGTTAGGCAAAGGTCACCTCTGAGCACTGAATAGAGCTGGAGTTCTTTCAGTCGGGCAGCATATTTTGAGACCTTTATCCTTTTGGTGAGGAACTTTGTGGCCTCTCCAGCTGCTGCAAGTGTCAGTTAGATATCTTCCAATGGGGCATTGTACTCGATCATTGGTCTGATGAGTGATGAGTAAAGGGAGACTATGACCTCCCTTGATCTAGATGAGAATCCCTTCATGATAAGGTGGGCAATGTAGAAGGTCTTCCTAACTACTTTAGCTACATGGGTGTCAAATGACAGACTACTATCAACCTGGGTCCCCAGGTCCCTGATAACTTCTTCTGTGCTCAGTGGATTGCCACCTATTTGGTAGCTATGACTATGCATTTTTGGCATTTTAACTTAGGCCTGCTCTGGCACACCATCTATCCGTTTCTGAGACCCTTCTGAAGGATATCTGTGTCAGAGCAAACTTTGTCAAAGTAGATGCCAAACAAGAGTGGGCCAGGACTGACCTGTGGTGGGACACACTTTGACAGGCTTTGAGTCTGACATGGCGCAGCAACAACTCCCCTGTGGTTGGTGTCACTCAAGTTTGCAGTTTAAACCCATCTTGTGATGTATGGGGTTGACGAGTTTTGATGATTTTCATGATAATCAATGGCTTTGGTGACTGTTTCAAAAGTCAACCAAAGTTTAAAAGGCATGATCTGCCTTGACAAGAAAAGCCCTGTTGGATCCATAAGGCTTGTCAAGCTAATGGGCCGTAATTTCCAGTCGGGTGGAGGGCTTTTGTGAAGTGGAAGTGTTGCCACAGTTGCAGCAGCGCCACTCCCTGGAGTCAGCGTATAGAGAGGTAATTAAAAACAGCCCAGCAGCTGTGGAGCACACAGCCGGGACACCATCAGTTTGGGGGCTGCAATCTTTGGTATAGATATCTCTCTTTTTTGGGGGGGGGGAGTGCACTGAACCTGGGGTCCACCAGACTGGACGCTGCTCCTTTGGTACAAGAGTCTTTGTTTTGTTTGGGATTGCCTTATCCATGCAGCCCGCAGGTGCTGGTAGAAGGCAGGCATTTTTGTTCATGATCTTGCTGCTTGAGTACTTCTTTCCGCTGCTGGGGCCTTAAAGGAAAGGGAGACCACAGTCTTAGTCGGTGAAGTGTAAGTTTTTGAGAAGTTCTTACCTGTGGTCTTTTTATTTTTTGCGGGGTGGGATGATTATCCCCTCTAAGTCTTGCCTATGGTTAATTGCACCTGGATGGTCTCCGATGCATCGTGCGTTGCCACCAGTCTTGAGGTGTGGGTGTCCTTTTATATATATATATATATACCAAGCCAAAACCTCTGTGCACATATTAATAGTGGTGCTCCGACCGAACATACAGCCAAACAGTTAGTCCAGCACACAACTAGACAAAGTTTCCATAACCATATTCTACCTATTCAGGTAACCATGGTTATGGAAGCTTTGTCTAGTTGTGTGCTGGACTAATTGTTTGGCTATATATATATATATATATATATATATATATATATATATATATATATATATATGTATATATATAATATCGCTATGGATGGATCTAGCACATTTACTCGAGTGAGCAAATGACCGAAACCCAAACGGCCGGGCATACTTGCGCGAAAGTGCTTTCCACTCTCACCCACATAAGGGGGGTGCCCCCTTATGGATTCGGATCCATATATATATATATATATATATATATATATATATATATATATATATGTATATATGTATGGGTCTACTTTGATAGAAAATACATTTCATTGAAGTTTCATTTCACTGAAAATTAATTGCCTGCGCACAATTCACTGAAAGCTCATTTGACTGAAAGTCATTTAGGCTAAAAAGGTATATGCCCTATTCCTGAGTCAGTATATATATATATGTGTATATATATATATATATATATATATATATATATATATATATATCTTCTGGAAAGAATTATTTATTCGACTTGTAAAGTATCCATGTCTATGGTTTACAACATTTAAAATAGGTGATGTGGAGGGATGTGCCCTCCACACCCCCCCCTTACAATATATGCTAACTCCAGGATCGCACTACAGATGGCAGGGCATATACCCTTTTAGACTAAATGAGTTTCAGTCAAATGAGTTTTCAGTGAATTGTGCTCAGGCAATTCATTTTCTGTGTGTGTGTGTGTGTGTGTGTGTGTGTGTGTGTGTGTGTGTAATATGTATATACACACACACACACACACATATATATATATATATATATATATATATATATATATATAGACACACACACAAATATGTATGTACATATACAGAGCATGTTCTTTATGTATGCATATATGTGTAATATAGTTTTATGAACATTTGTCATTATGGCATGAACTTATCTTTCATTTTTTGCATGATGTAATCAGTTTGCTTTAACCAGTAGGACTAGTTACCACAGTTGTTACCACTCTCACAAGAGGGGAAAACATACTGGACATGATCATCACCAACATAGGGGCTCCATGCTCCAGACCAGAAGTGTATCCCTCATTGGTAAGATCAGACCATAAACTAATCTCACTGGATATTCATATCCCGACCCCACCCCCTGCCCAGAAAACCACAGTGAAAAACTTCTCTAAAGCAAATTTCACACTCCTCAAAACCGAGGTGGAATCCTTCAAAGCCCCCGGGCCTGTGGAAAATACAGCCCAGACCGCAGAATCCTTTATAAACACATTCTATGAACACCTTCAGGAATGCATGGATCGTGCAATCCCAAATAAAACCAAAAACCAAGACCCAATCCTCCAAAGGCAGGCGCCCTGTCTGGTAGACCCCAGCCATAAACAAACTATACAATAGAAGGAAGAAGCTACTACATGATGGAGCAAAATCCCAAAAAGGGAAAGCATCTCTGATCAGTATTAGCAAAAAACTACGGGCACTCATAAAATCGTCTAAGGCCAGCTTCGAGAGAAAAATTGCACAGGACACTAAGGATAATCACAAGGCTTTCTTTAGTTATGTTAGGAACCTGGGTAGGAATTCCCAGATATGCTCAGAATTAGTCCAAAATGACAAAAAAATACACTGAACCCACAGACATTGCCAACATCCCAGCTGACAGGTTCAGCGCAAACGTCTCCCCCCACCCACCAAAAGGGCAAATATCTATCCCAGCAGAGTGCTGCCCCCCTGACATCTCAGATGCTCAGGTAAGAGCCGCCCTCTCCAAAGCAAAAAACACAGCATCAATGGGACCAGACGGTGTCCCAGGTTGCGTCCTACATGAACTCCAAGAAGAGCTAAACCCAAACATAAAACTACTGTTCAATCTCAGCCTTACTACAGGATATGTACCCAAAGTGTGGCGTACAGCAACAGTGGTCCCTCTCCACAAAGGTGGTGTCTCAACGGATCCTGGAAACTATCGCCCCATAAGCCTGACTAGCTTGGTCTGCAAAGCTATGGAAAGGATCATCATGGACCTCATAAATAAAGATATTGGGGACCTACAGACACTGTATCCTACCCAGTTCAGCTTTGTTAAGGGCAGATCCTGCCTCTTAAAACCTGGTCGATTTCTTTGAAACAGTCACCAAGGCCATTGACGAGGGGAAGGTGGTCCACACAGCCTACCTGGACCTCACAAAAGCCTTCGATACAATACCCCACTCGGGCATTATAGATAAGCTCACCAGCTTAAATATAAACCCCTATGTCACTAGATGGGTTGCAAACTGGCTCAAGGTACAGAACCCACATGGTTAGAATTGCTGGAGCCATGTCAGACTCCAAACCAGTTACAAGTGGCGTCCCACAAGGCTCAGTCCTGGGACCTCTCTTGTTCGGTATATATTTCTCAGAGGTACAGGCCAACACGGAAGGACTGTGGCTGACCAAGTTCGCAGATGACTGCAAACTAGGCACCATAATCGACTCTCCAGCCGACACAAGCTTCCTACAAAAGGGCCTCATAGAAACAGACAACTGGTGCCAGAGCCATGGCCTCAAGCTAAACGCCAACAAGTGTATAGTCATCCCCTTTGGCAAAAACAAAGTGCCCACAAATTACCACATAGGTGGTAATCCATTAAGTACGGAAGAAGTAATTAGGGACCTGGGGACCCAAGTTGATAGCAATCTCTCATTTGAACACCACGTAGCCAATGTGGTTAGAAAAACATTTTATATAGTCCACCTAATCATGAAGGGATTCACATCTAGATCAGGGGAGGTCATCGTGCCTCTTTACTCATCCCTCATCAGACCCATAATTGAGTACAATGCCCCTTTTGGGATGTACCTTATCAGACACATGCAGGAACTGGAAAGACCCCAAAAGTACCTCCCCAAGAGGATCAAAGGGCTCAAACAGATGCCATAATATGCTGCCCGGTTAAAGAAACTCCAGCTCTACTCAGTGGCATACCACCTGCTCAGAGGCGATTTATGCCTGACGTATAAAGCCATGTCCAACCCGGAATTAATGGACATGCTGCACCTCAGAAAATCCAAATCCCATCAAGCTACGCATTCGAAAGACTTGAACCTCAGCACTGAAATAAATAGGACATGCTGGAGGGACAGATTCATAACCCAGAGGCTCCCTTCACTCTGGAATAAAATCCCAGTCCAGGTTAGGCAGAGTCCCTCATTGACTCTCTTCAAGAGGAATCTTGATGAGTGGATGGGAGATCGTAGGTTTACCCTGGGTATCACTTCTGTGTCACTGTTAGTCAGAGGCACAGTATACTAACCTCGAAAAAGGGCATAGCAAAATTAATTTAAAATGGGTGGCGAAAGCCAAACACACTCTGGCTAGGCTTATAAATGCCATAGGGCAGATAGCCTAGTATGAACCTATGAACCTAAATAACAAAGGGAGAAGGAGATTGTTCAAGCAGTACATTGTTGGGACTGACTTTCCCTAGATCTCTGAAAGTAATTTTCCACAGAAAAGGGTAGAGTCTTGGAATGGACTGCTGAAGTGGGGTGTTGAAGTCCACAGAAGCATTTAAGGTGGCTTAGAACAGTTGAACAAAAGGGTAAATGGCAGAGGTAGGATGTTAAAGGCACTAGAGCAGACTATATAGGTTCATAGGTTCATACTAGGCTATCTGCCCTAGGGCATTTATAAGCCTAGCCCAGAGTTTTGTGGCTTTCACCACCCCTTTAGTTTGAAAGATACTATACCCATTATTTTGCTGTGCCTCTGTCGAGCAGTGACACTGAGGTAATCCCTGGGGTATATCTGCGATCTCCCATCCATTGGTTAAGATTTCTCTTGAACAAAGCCAGCGAGGTGCTCTGCCTCACATGTACCGGGATTTTGTTCCACAGCATAGGGAGTCTCTGGGTGATGAATCTGTCCCTCCAGCACGTCCTATTTATGACTGTGTCAAGGTTTAAGTCTCGTGCTCTTGTAGATCTGATGGATTTAGATTTTTTGAGGTGAAGCATGTTCATTAATTCTGGGTTGGACATGGCCTTGTATGTTGGGCACAGGTCACCTCTGAGCAGAAGCGTGTTTACTGAGTAGAGCTGGAGCTCTTTCAGTCGGGCAGCATAGGATATATTTTTGAGACCCTTTATCCTTTTGTTGAGGAACTTTTGGGGCCTTTCCAGTTGCTGCAGGTGTCGGGTCAGATACATTCTGAATGGGGCGTTGTACTCGATCATCGATGTTCTTCGTCTTCCATTGCTGCAGTCCTGACTATTGGGGTATAGTCCGCGTCCCAGTCGGCCCGAATACCAGAGTATAAGGCTGACGTCGGTCAGGCGCATTAGACTACGCCAGGGTACCCATATCCTCAGTCTTTTGCCGCATGGTCCGATGCAGAAGCAGTTTTGCGAGTGCAGGTTGTGAAATATTTCCGAAAAACATTTTGGTTTTTCTTGCCTCAGTATTTTACCGGATGTCAGAAAAGTGAATAACTGTATTTTGTGGGAAACAGATACCTCATAGGGATTATCATACCTTGTGTATACCTTGTTTAGGGCCTGAGCACGACGTTGTTGGTTGCCGCCTTGTGCTAGGTTTAACAAACACTATTAAGAGGAGGTTAGACTGTGCCAGGTTAGTGTTTGGGAAGCGTTGCAATTATAAAATGCCGCCGGATGCTCCGCCTCCAAGAAGCGCAAGGATAAAACAGTGAAGTTTAGGGTTGAGGAACCGCAGTCCCGGACGCCGGTTCTTTGGAAGGCTCAGTGGAGCCGGAGGTTTTGCCAGGAGTTTCCATGGAGTCCCAGGCAGAAACTATACTCTTACAGGATGTGCCTTCTCAGGAGGTAGGCCAGGCTGAGGGGCTTCTCAAGTGACTGTTCTTCCCTCTCTTCCCAAGGTAGTTAGCCTTCTGTTGCCAAAACTTCTATGAGGGTAGGCCTCCTTCAGCTTCAGTGGGAGCTTCTCCTACCATTTCAGGTTCTGTGCCTAAGAAACATATGCTTAAGATGGCAGAAGATTTGATTACTATGATTAGGGGTTCTATGCCCCCGCCTGATAAGAGGCCTAGGGTGGAACCGGGGTTTGAGAGTTTTGAACAGTGTTCTGAGGCTTCAGAATCTTCTGTGGAAGATTTGCAGGAGTATCCTACCTATTCTGATTCTGATGTGGATGATTCCACTCCTACAGCCCACCTGAGGATTTTTCATTTTCAGAGACCTTGCATTCTATGAGGGAGCACTTTAAATGGGAAGGCCAGGATTACTCTGACTCCAGGAAAGGCTTAGGAGTTCTTGTTTTACCCCAGCATAGGCCTTTAGCTATTCCTCCTGTGTTGAATGTGGTGGAAGATGTTTTGCAGAGGCTTCCTGAACCCTGACTCTTTGCCTCCTGCTCCTGTTAAACCTGATAGGTATTATAGAGTGCCTGAAGCTCATAAATATTTGTTTAAGAGTCCTAGGGCGGACCCAGAAACTATTTCCCAGGGGCCTAAGGGTGTAAAAGCTTCTGTGGTTAAAATCCTGTCCCACTGATAAAGAGGCAAGGGCTTTGGATAGGTGGGGAAAGAAAGTGTATACTTCTTCCACTCTAGCCATGAGAGCTTTGAATTGTCAGTTTCACATGTTAAAATATCAGAATTACCTTCTTTCACAATTGAAATCTAAGGTGGATGCTTTGGCGGAAGGTATTGAGTGTAAAGAGTTGCTGGATTTGGTTCATGTGTCCGAACAAGTGGGTAAGCATTCTTTGCAATGTGGTTTTGATGCTGTACAGGCCTCCTCGAGGGTGGCTGCTACCAGCTCTGTTCTTCGCAGGCACGCCTGGTTGAAGGATCAGAATTTAGCTGAGCATGTTAAGACAAGGATTTTGGATGCTCCTTTACAGTCTGATGTGTTGTTTGGTTCGCCTGTGGAAGCTGTTTTAAAGAAAATGGAGGACAAAGCTAAGTCTATGCAAACTGTTAAAGATTTTTGCAGGTGCAGCCACCAAGTTTAGTAGAAATTGGCCTGCTGAGGGGTGGACGTACCCTGCTTATGATTCTCAGTCTAGGGGTAGGTCTAGACGTGGTAGGGCAGGGCTCAAAGTTCTTTAGGCCTAGAACAGGGAGTTCACCTGCTCAGACTTCTGGTGAGGGTAGGGGTCAGTCCTTTCAAACAGACCCAATGACCTGTCTTTCAGCTGCCAGCAGATTCGCCTGGCAGCCCTTTGGGGAAGACTGTCTCTTTTCAAAGAAAATTGGGATTTAATTACTCAAGACAAATGGGTGTTGGATATCATTCACCACGGTTACAGATTTTATTTCCATACAATGCCTCCTTTCAAAGGCATGCCAGATGTTCCTCCTCTGCAAAGAAAAGAGGCTCACAAGCAAGTTTTACAGTTACTTCACATAGGGGCCATTCAGCCAGTCCCTGTGTCAGAAAGGGGCCTAGGATTCTATTCTGGGCTGTTCCTTGTACCAAAGAAGGGGAACACGTGGAGACCAATTTTGGATCTATCTCCTCAACACTTTGGACATTCCCAAGTTCAAGATGTTGACGTTACAACAGCTTTTACCTCTGCTGGGCAAAGATCACTGGATGGTAACTTTAGATCTCAAGGAAGCTTACCTTCATGTGCCTATAAGGCTAAGTTGCAGAAAGTTTCTACGGTTTCGAGCTGGAAATTCTCATTATCAGTTCTCTGCATTGCCCTTTGGCTTGTCTACTACCAGAGTATTCACAAAGGTTCTGGCTCCAGTGATAGCTTACTTCAGGCTTCAAGGAATTCAAATCTATCCTTACTTGGGCGACTGCCTGATTCTGGCTCAAGAAAAGGAAGACCTTCTACAGCATCTGGAATATGTTATAGCAGTGCTAAGATGCCTAGGGTATTCTGTGAACGAAATAAAGTCCAGTCTAGTACCCTCTCAAGACATGTGCTTTCTGGGTGTAAGACTGAATACAGCAGCCCAGATGGCCGTTTTATCCGCGGACAAACAAAAGAGTCTGTCACTTTACTTCCATCAACTATCTCATCAGTCCGTTCTGACTGCAAGGACAGTCCTTCAAGCATTAGGGTTCATGGCATCTTGTATTCTGGTGCTTCCCAATGCCAAACTGCATATGAGGAAGCTGCAATGGTATCTCAAGAATGTATGGACACAGCACTGCCAGGATTTGGACACTGTCATTCAAATAATACCTTGCATTCAAAAGGAATTTTTGTGGTGGGCTCAGGAATGTCACCTAAACAAGGGACTCTCTGTGACCCGGCCAGAGGCAAGTCAGATTCTAACGACAGATGCCTCGACATTGCTTGGGGAGCTCACCTAAATGGAAAGTGGATACAAGACAAGTGGCCTGCCAGACTACAGCATCTACATATCAACATGAAGGAGATGTTAGCAGTCCAGTTTGCATTGATGGCTTTCAAGGAGTTACTTCTTCCAGGGCAGGTGTTGATTCTAACAGACAACACAACTGTCATGTGGTACATCAACAAGCAAGGGGAACACATTCTTATCCTCTCTGCAGGCAAGCAATGATTTTATGGGAGACGCTTGCAACTAACTCTTCAGGCAAGGTTTCTGCCAGGAGCACAGAACTCCTTAGCAGATGTCAGACAAATCATGGATCCCCAGTGGAAACTGGATCTTCATGTATTTCAGAAATTGACAGTGTCATGGGGAACTCCAGACATAGATCTGTTCGCTTCTCCACTAAACCACCAGCTGCCAAAGTATTGCACAAAGGGGTTTCATCACACAGCTTGGAAAGTGGATGCTCTGTCTTTCAGTTGGAAAAACCTTCATGTGTATGCCTTTCCACCTTTACCGCTTCTTCCAAAGGTACTTTTAAAGGTCAGACAAGACAGGCCAAGGATGATTTTGATAGCTCCAGATTGGCCTCGGCAACACTGGTACCCACTTCGAGTCTGGTAAAGAAGCCTCCATGGCCTTTACCTCTGATTCCTCATCTGTTATCTCAGAAGGACGGTCATCTGCTCAATGTCAAGCTTCACTCTCTTCATCTAACAGCCTGGCATATTCTGTGTTGAAACACAGCAGGCCTCAACTTCCTCAACAAGTTTTAAATGTGATTATGGAAGCTAGGAGGCCTAGTACTAGGAGAAAAAATGGAAGAGATTTTTATTTTGGAGTACAGCAAAGAATTTGGAGATTTCAGAGCCTAATTTGAGTGTGGCTCTTCAATACCTTACTGAATTATTGGACAAAGGTTTGTCCTTCTCTTCCATAAAGATTCATGCTGCAGCAATTTCAGCTCACTATGATTGTGACCCACCTTTGTTTTCGCATCCTTTGTTCAAGCAGTCTTAGAGGGGCAAAGAATATAAGACCCCATGAGCTCCTACTCCTGCTTGGGATCTCAATTTTGTGTTGGAAAACTTACTCTACAACCTTTTGAGCCTGCAGCTACTGCTGAATTGAAATACTTGTCATGGAAGACTGCTTTTCTGTTGGCTATTACTTCTGCAAGAAGGGTGTCTGAGTTGCAGGCCCTTATGGCAGTAGAGCCCTTTTGATTTTCCATAAGGACAGGGTATCATTACGCACTAATCCTTCCTTTATGCCTAAGGTGGTTTCTAGTGTGGCTTTAAACCAAACTATTCATTTGCCTACGTTTTTGCAGATCCTCAAAATAAAGGGGAAAAGATTTTGCACACTTTAGATGTACACAGGCAATTGCTATTATCTGAGCAGGACTAAGAATTTTAGGCAGTCTCAGCAGTTACTTGTTTCTTTTGCTTTGAGTTCACAGGGCAAGCCTGTGTCAAAACAAACTATTTCTAGGTGGATTGGCTTTGCATTTTTTTATTCCCATCATGGCAAAGAGATTCCAGCTGGGATTAGGCCTCATTCCACTAGGGCTACTGCCACTTCAACAGCATTTCTAAGGGGTGGCAACTAAGGATATTCTGGAAGCAGCTACTTGGAGTTCAGTGCATACTTTCTCTAGGCATTATCACCTTCCTATCTACTCTAAGACTAGGCTGGTTTTGCCACAGCTGTTTTACAAGGCATGTTGTCAGCTCCTACTACTTTATAATTTGCCAGCCTCCCTTACCTCTGCTTTGGGATTCTACCTAGTCAGGACTGCAGCAATGGAAGAAGAACATAGTACAGTTTTGTACCTACCATAAATGTAGATGTTGGATTCCTCCTTCCCCTCTGTATTTAGGGGTGGTTGTGTAGGTGAGTTGACATGCTTACATTTTTGTATATATTGTTGTATATATATTGTACATGTTTTTGGTGCAGGTTGTTTTGGGACTTGTCTTTTTGGGTCTTCTGACATCTGGGGCAAGAAAAGACTGAGGATGTCATGCGCATTAGTACCCTGACGCGCGCCTGACCGACGCCAGCCTTATACTCTGGTATTCGGGACTATACCCCAATAGTCAGGACTGCAGCAATGGAATCCTCGAACATCTACATTTATGGTAGGTACAAAACTGTACTTTCTGATGAGTGATGAGTACAGGGGAATGATGACCTCCCGTGACCTAGATGTGAATCCCTTCATGATCAGGTGGGCAATGTAGAAGGTCTTCCTAACTACTTTGGCAACGTGGGTGTCAAATGAAAAGTTACTGTCAACCTGGGTACCCAGATCCCTGATAACCTCTTCTGTGCTTAGTGGATTGCCACCTATATGGTAGCTAGGGGTAACCTTGTTTTTCCCGAAGGGTATGACTATGCATTTTTTAGCATTTAACTTTAGGCCATAGCTTTGGCACCAGTTATCTGTTTCTATGAGACCCTTCTGAAGGATATCTGTGTCTGATGTGTTTTCAACTATGGCGCCCAGTTTGTAGTCATCTGCAAACTTTGTCAGCCATAATCCTCCTGTGCTTGCCTGTACTTCTGAAAAGTAGATGCCGAACAAGAATGGGCCCAGGACCGAGCCCTGAGGGACACCACTTGTGACAGGCTTGGAATTTGACATGGCACCAGCAACTCTGACCCTGTGAGTTCTGTCACTTAGCCAGTTTGCAACCCATCTTGTGACGTATGTGTTTACATTTAAACTGGTGAGTTTTTCTATGATGCCCGAGTGAGGTATTGTGTTGAATGCCTTTGCCAGGTCAAGGTAGGCTGTGTGGACTGCCTTACCCTCAGCAATGGCCCTGGTGACTGTTTCGAAAAAGTCAACCAAGTTTAAAAGGCATGATCTGCCCTTGACAAAGCCAAACTGGGTTTGATCCAATGTCTGCAGGTCCCCTATGTCCTTATTTATGAGTTCCATTATGATCCTCTCCATAGCTTTGCAGACCAGGCTTGTTAAGCTGATGGGACGGTAGTTTCCAGGGTCGGTGGAGGCACCGCCTTTATGTAGTGGGACCACAGTTGCCATACGCCACTCCTTGGGTACGTATCCTGAGGTGAGGCTAAGATTAAACAGCTGCCCTAATTGCGGGTTTAATTCCTCAATGAGTTCGTGGAGCACACAACCGGGGACACCATCTGGTCCCATGGATGCTGTGTTTTTTGCCTTGGAGAGAGCTGTTCTCACCTGAGCATTTGAGATGTTTGGGAGGCTACAATCCTCTGGTATAGATATTTCTCCTTTTGTGGGGGAAGTGGGGGGGGGATTTGCACTGAACCTGTCAGCCAGTATGTTGGCAATGTCTGTAGGTTCAGTGATCTTTACATCATTTTGAACTAGTTCTGAGCATATCTGGGAGTTTCCTCCCAGGTTTCTAACATAACTAAAAAAGGCCTTGTGATTGTCTTTTGAGTCCTTGGAGATTTTTCTTTCAAAATTTGCCTTGGATGATTTAATGAGAGATCTTAGTTTTTTACTTATAATGATCAAGGGTGTCTTCCCTTTCAGGGATTTTGCTCTATCTTGTAGTAGCTTTCTCCTTTTGTTGTAGAGCTTGTTTATGGCTGGGGTCCACCAGACTGGACGCTTGCCTTTGGTACAAAGAGTCTTTGTTTTGTTTGGGATTGCCTGATCCATGCAGTCCTGGAGGTGCATATAATTATTGTTTCCTTCTGTCTTTAAGCAGTTATGTTATAGTCAGTATTTTAACTGGTAATGATTGATTTGATAGTTGCAAGTTATAATGTGGCAAGTAGAATTTATCAAATGCACCGACAGCTTTCTATTCTTTTAGTGTTTTCCATTCTTCATCCATGTGCATCCACAAAAAGAGAAACAGCTCATTAACTCGTATATACACGCACGTTTTCCATATCCCATGGTGCTTGATCATGCACTTCAGTATGGAATGTGATTGTTTCCTTAAAGTTGTCCATTATCCAATCCAGATAACTAACCCGTTAATTTTTTGCTGTCCTTGTCTGTATCCACGAATATGTCACCAAAACTATTAGGAAAAAAAAGACCTTTCCTTTCCTTTCTTTTTTCCATGATGTTGACTTGAAGTCCTCGCTCTACATCTTCAGGCATTGTCTCTGTGGAATGTTTGCATGTGTTGTGTTGACTTTTGGTGTGTGTGTGTGTGTGTGTGTGTGTGTGTGTGTGTGTGTGTGTGTGTGTGTGTGTGTGTGTGTGTGTGTGTGTGTGTGTGTGTGTGTGTGTGTGTGTGTGTGTGTGTGTGTGTGTGTGTGTGTGTTTGTTGTTTTAGTCTCCAACAGAGAAAAAGTGTAGGGCAGCACCTTGTTTCCAAATGGCAGCCTTTAGGATTTATTTGACACCATCAGCATAATATTACAAACACAAAAGTGAATGCAACTTGCATATGTCAGGTTTAACACCAAATATAATCTGCACAGGTTTACTCCAACAGTGTTGTCTTCAAATTGATAATGTATCTCATTGCTTGCTTTAGTGTGTGTGTGTGTGTGTGTGTGTGTGTGTGTGTGTGTGTGTGTGTGTGTGTGTGTAGTGCACAGAATAATTAAAAAAATTCTTCTCTTTATGTTGTCCCCTAATGGAGGTGGCAACATACTGAATGTAATTTATTGAAGCAAAATACTGTATTACATTTGCTGTGTTTGTGGTGATAATGGAGAACACTGGATCAAAGTAGTGTGTTTGCATACTGTTTAAGGTGTTGCAGCATTATTGTAGTTTGAGAGCTGCTTGCTGTTGCTTAACATAAGAATCATTTTCACAAAAAGTATTTTATAAAAGTAATGTTAGACAAAATTCCAGCAAACAAGTTAAAAAAATGTCAGTGGCCGATGCTAAGCGATCCTTTACTTGAAATGCTAACCTAAAATATTTCAGTGACTGAGATTTTGCAGAATGTCCTTGACTTTTGCTTTATATTTTGCCGTGTTCCTCAGTGTTTGATTTTTTTTTTTTTTTTTTTTTTTTGGTAAGCCATTGAAAGTTACAGTTACCCAGTGTTAGACAGTAGAACTTCATAGTTCAGAAGATGAGTGTTGATGCGAAACCTGTTCTATTAACTTGTAACATCCGTGATTTTTGTTTCCTATTTTTGCCCTGTCCCTCATGAAATTTTTGGTTTTCAGGTAAATAACTGAGGTGGACAGTCTGTAACGACAGACATTAGTTTCATACTAAATGTTCATACACTTCATGTTGATGTCCTTTTAACTTTTTAAGTGGATTAAAAAGAAAATCTTCACAAGTCTTGGTGGTGGTAGTGATGTATGCAATACTCCGATCTTCATTCTTGAACATGGCTGACACATGGTTCAGTGTTCTCCATCATCTCCATATTTGTATTATTGAAGCTCCTGTCTCTAACTGTTGGTGTATTTTGTTGTTTAATTGAATAATTATTTGCCTAGTGTCTTTATAAAGTATTTCACTGTGTGTGCTTTGAATGCATTTTGAGCTAAAATGTCTGGGTTGTATTTGTTCAATAAAGTCAGTCCATCACTTTTTTTTTTCTTTGTCCTTTGAAAGTATTTTTATAGGTTCATAGGTTGGTACTGGGCTATCTGCCCGAAGGCATATATTAGCCCAGCCACGTTGTGTGGTATTCACCGCCCCTTTAGTAGTTCCCTAGACCCTTGTACTAGCAGCTAGTACCCTTGGCCCCTATCTAGTAGAGCTGTTGTTGTGATCCCCAGTGTGAACTTTCTGTTACCCATCCACTCATCAAGGTTCCTCTTTAAGAGTGATAGTGAGGGGCTCTGTCTTATGTAGATCAGGACCCTGTTCCATAGTAAGGGAAGTCTCTGTGAAGGGAATCTATCCGTCCAGCATGTTCTATTCATTGTTGTGTTGAGGTTTATATCCCTAGAGAATGTAGCTCGAGTAGATTTGGTTTTGCTAAGATAGAGCATGTTCAACAATTCTGGGTTGGACATGGTTCTGTACGTTAGACAGAGATCACCTCTGAGAAAGCGGTATGCAACAGAGAACAGTCTTAGCTTTTTCAGTCGTGCTGCATAGGGCAACTGTTTGAGGCCAGTAATCCTCTTGGTTAGGTACCTCTGTGGTCTTTCCAGCTGCTGGAGATGTCTAGCCAGGTACATTCCAATTGGTGCATTGTACTCAGTAATGGGTCTGATGAGGGAAGAGTAGAGGGCCACCATTACATCCTTAGATCTTGATGCGAACCCTTTCGTGATGAGATAGGTCACATAGAAGGATTTTCTAACCACTTTGGCAACATGGTTATCAAAGGAAAGCTGACTATCTACTTGGGTCCCTAGATCCCTTATTTCTTCTTCAGATTTCAGGGGATTACCTCCTATGTTGTAGTTTGCGGGTACTGTGTTTTTTCCAAAGGGGATTACTACGCATTTTCATGCATTTAGCTTGAGACCATGGCTTTGACACCATGCATCAGTCTCATTTAGGCCCTTCTGGAGGATCTCCATGTCGGCCGGAGACTCTTTTATAGCACCCAGTTTGCAGTCATCCGCAAACTTAGTCAGCCACAGCCCTTCCGTGCTTGCCTGTATTTCTGAGAAGTATATGCCAAACCGGAGGGACCCCAGGACAGAGCCCTGAGGCACACCACTCGTTACTGGTCTGGATTCGGACATAGATCCTGCTACTCTTACTTTATGGGATCTGTCTGAGAGCCAGTTTGCGATCCATCTTCTGACGTAAGGGTTTATGCCCAGGCTGCTAAGCTTATCAATAATACCTGAATGGGGAATGGTGTCAAATGCTTTAGCAAGGTCAAGGTAAGCCGTGTGAACCTCCTTTCCCTTATCTATAGCCTGAGTAACTGTCTCAAAGAAATCCACCAGATTCAGGAGGCATGATCTGCCCTTGACGAAGCCGAACTGTGTAGGGTCCAGCGACTGGAGGTTCCCAATCTCTCCATTTATGAGTTCCATAATGATTCGCTCCATAGCCTTATAGATCAGACTGGTCAGGTTTATTGGTCGGTAGTTCCCAGGGACAGTTGTGGCCCCACCCTTGTGTAGCGGGACCACCGTTGCCGTGCTCCATTCTATGGGCACATATCCTGTGGATAGGCTGAGACTGAACAGGGTATTAAGATGCGGGGTTAATTCCTTTTGGAGCTTGCGTATGACACAGCCTGGGACACCATCTGGTCCCATGGAGGCAGTGTTTTTAGCTTTAGATAGAGCCTTGTTAACCAATGTATCAGTAATAATTGGACTTGCACAATCCCATGGAATGGTAATAGGCCCTGTAGGTGGTGAGGGGAGGGGGGGGATTTGCACTTAACCGGTCAGCCAAGACGTTGGCAATGTCAGAAGGGTCAGTGTATTTTGTTCCATTTTGTACTAGCTCAGAACAGACCTGAGCGTTGCCATTTAGGTTTTTGACGTAGCCATAGATGGCCTTATGGTTATCCTTGGCATTCTTGGCAACTTTCTTTTCAAAATTAGCTTTAGCTGACTTGATGAGAGCCCTCAATTTCTTACTAATGCTGATCAGGGATGATTTTTCTACTTGAGATTTGGCCTTTTTTTGTATAAGTCTCCTCCTTTTATTGGAAAGTTTGCTTATGGCCGGGGTCCACCAGACTGGTTTCTTCTTGCTTGAGGAAGGAGTCTTAGTTTTATTTGGGATGGCATGGTCCATGTAATCCTGAAGATGCATATAGAGTGCCTTGGTGTAGGATTCCTCATCCTGGATATCTGAATTTGCTTTAGGGTTATCCTGATTACTACATTAATATTGGTCCCTTCAGCTCCAGAATGGAGCCCTCTTGGCCCTCCATGACAAGACATGATATGATATTGGCACAGTTTTACACTCTATCTGTATCTTGGAGAACAGTGTGATTCAAGCAGTCTAATATCTTGCAGATCCTTAAAAGCTGAAACACGAAGGGTGACGGTGACATTGTATCTTCAGTTGGTGTTTCTATGACGTACCATTTGGCTTCCAGTAGTTAAAGACAAACTGTAAACTGATAAAGAGAACATGATCCTGAGTAGGCTCAAGGAGTGTATTCTAAACTAATATTTGTGTAGATGTTTCAGCAACTTGGGTTAAACCGCACTCTGTTTTTGTTCTCATAGGAGTTACAGAGCAAGTAAGTCATAAAGCAAGCCATTTGTACCTTGTAGATACCCTCTTGTTGTACCTTTCCACTTCTCTAAGGCCAAAGTATATTCGGTATTGGATGAATTTGCAGATGTGCATCCAGTCATTGTGGTTATTCTTGAAGGATATGACGGTGTGACTGTGTTTAACAAATAAATCTGTCACTCCACTGTGTTTTATTTGTAGGTTGGGGAGATTTAGATACTTACTTTTACTGTTCGTGGAGCTGTTTGTCTTGTGGGGATATGAGAGATCAAGGAGGATTGTGTCTTTAATGAAATCAAGTGCACGATGTAGATCTGCTTGTAAGAGTCGACAAGAGACTGCGTATAGAGATAGGGCCTCAAGCCTCCTTGGTACCCAAGGATCTATTGACCAGTGATCTTTTTGGTTAGAAAGTGCTGGAACCTTTCTAGCAGTGAAATGTGTCTGGACAGGAGCATACTAAAGGGGGCATTGTACTATATTGAGTACAGTGGAGCAATAACTTCTGTCTACATGTATGATATACCTTTAAGATAACCTTCTGTTTAGCACAATTGGTTTCTTGACTGCTAATGTTTCATGATGATCAAGACACTAGGAGCTGTAAACCCAGGTACTAGTATCCCTGACCACCATATCAGTTTGTAGAGGGGTATTAGCTGTGTTTGTAAGATGGTCATCAGCAAACTTTGTTATCCATAGGTGTGTATTTATAGTTTTGGAAGTCAGAGAAAAATATATGTCAAACAGAAGAGGTCCTAGCACTCACCCCAAGGTACATTGTAGGTTACTGTCATCCTTTGTAAAGTAGTGTTTGATATTTTAACTACGTGGGCTCTGTCTTTTGACCATTTTGCTATTCACCTAACCATGTACTGGTCCATGGTTGGGTCACTTAACTTATTTATAAAACCAAAATGGGTCACTTAACTTATTTATAAAACCAAAATGAAAGATGATGTCCAAATTCTTAGTCAGAGCTAGATGGGCTGTATGGACAGAGTGGCCTCTGTCTACAATCACAGCGACCTTTTCAAAGAAGTTTGGCAGAAATCATCTTCCTTTGACAAAGCTGGACTGCTGAGGGTCTAGTTGAATGGTAGTTTTGATATCTCAGTTTATGACGTAGGTTGTGATGCATTCCTTGGCCATGCAGATTAGTCTAGTTAGACTTGACAGGTATGTTTTCTGGCCTGTGGTGAACCTGTCTTTATGAAGAGGCATCACGACAGCAGTTTTCCATATTTGAGGGTCATCGCCTGCGGCTCAGATTAGTGAGCCCTATTTGTGGTTTCGGGGAGCCTGTTTAGAGGTGATCTGGTCTTTATAAACATGGAAATGATTCTGCGGTTCCCCTCAGGGGTCTGAATGCAGGTATGGATTGAGGGCGATCTTTGCAATGAAACCAGATGTAAGTTATGACACAGACATGGATATGTTCAAGTCACAGGTGAACTTTAGGATTTAAGCAGCTTCTTTAGACTTCTGACATTGAGAAGAGTAACCTTGGCATGGTTTGAAGTGGAGTTAGCTGCAACTTTTCTGTTGTGTTGAAATGTCCACTAGCTGGACTGTATGTATAAAAGGTACTATGATGCAGCAAGGGCATTGGTAAGTAAGTGGAAGCCATGGAATGAGAGGTGCAGGCCATCCTTTGCCAGTCCAAGTAGGTCTGACCATCTTATCCAAAGCTGACACTTAGTGTCATTCTAGGGGGTTCCAGTATCTTCCAATATCTCCTTAAAGAGTTGCTGAAACCAGTCATCTTGGCATCCTTCTGAGTGAAGATGGGATTCCACTCAGTGTCACAGTCTTACTTGAATTTGATACATGAATATTGAGATTCGTCATGTCTCTCTGCATGTCCCTCAGGGTTAAGAGCCTCAAGTCATTTGCACCCATGTGGGCTGCAGTGAGATTGGATTCATAGTTTCCTGATGCAAGACATTGAAGGCCACTTATACCAAAGCAAAATCTTTATACCGAGTGAGTAACTTGTTGTGGATATTGATACATTTATTTGGTGGTTATGGCATCTTGGTTTTGCGTAATATATTTTAGTGCCATATTATTGAGGGTATTTTAACTTATTTCAGCTGTTCTTTTCTCTAATCCCGGTGAAATACCATTATTTCACTCTGCGTATTTCATCTTGTATAATCAACTTGTAACATTTCTTATGTAATATCCTTTGTAAATATCTTTTTTTTTTTTTTGCTGTTAATTCCCTGCATCAGTGTCTGCTCTAGTGCAGCCCAGATCATGGCTGACGAGCACTATTGGAAGTAATCCCTTCAAGTTATGTGTAGTTCAATCCTAGTTATTCTCATTTTGGGATAATATGTAATTATTGACCATGGGATAGGTAAGGCCAGTCTATAACCAAATTGGATAGGTTATTTCAAGCACACACAAAAAGGGAAATTGGCTCAGCTTAAAATAGCCTGCAAGGGTACCTAGTACCGTAGTACTTACCAATGAACCTAGGAAAGACTTTGGCTTTGGCCCAGTCCCCTTACCTAGAAAGCAAATATACAAATAAATAAAAAAAATCCTTGCATATCACTGGTGGTCATTTGGCTTGCATCTTCATCAACACCCTTTTTCCCCTTATTTTTTTAAATTTGTAGAAGCTGCTGTTGTAGTCCTTCACATTTCTGCAGTGTGGGACACAAGTGTTTCATTGCTAAGTGTTAGGAAGACAAATGCTACCATGTCACAGAAAAAAAGTCTCAATAGTTTGTAAATGTAATACTCTCCACAACATGGATGGCAATGGTCTTGCATTTGTTATATGTAAAGGTATGAATTTGCAGGCAAACAGTAATGTTCTTTGTTGGAACATGTGCTTTAGATACTGACACTGCACGTACGCTTGTGCACAATAATAGAGATTACGTGACTATGCATGTGCGTATCTTGTGTGTGTGTGCAAGTGTGTTTATAAATTCAGACATAAGAATTTTGGCATAAAGTTAAGTAAGCAGACCGCGTGTCCAGCAGTCAAAATATACATAGCTGTGCATTGCTTATGCAGAATGATTTGTATGGTAGGGATGTTCCTAAATGATGTGTACTTTGATCTTTATTTTAAAAATGAATGTGTGTGTACTTGTACGTAGACTGCATGAACTGCCTCCCAGCAGTGACATTTTGGGTTGGGTTGTATTATAATAGGTTTGTTATGATAAAGGATAATAAACACTATACCGCTGTAGCAGAATCTTGTAGCAGAACCTTTTGTATGAGCGCAGGTTATTATGTCACAGTGTGCCTGTGTGCTTGTCTGTCTGTCTGTGTGCATGCATTTGTGTATGTACATGCTTGTAAGTACTTGTGTGTTCTGTGTCTCCGGGTTTCCTAATGTGTGAAAGCACACACGTGTGTGTGTGTGTGTGTGTGTGTGTGTGTGTGTGTGTGTAGATAGCTAGATATCTAAATGTACGCACACAAGTTAGTTTGATGCTGCCAGGTCAGGCTTTGTTGACATCCGGTTCATTGACTCAGCAAAAACGTGATTTGTCAAAGCTCTGGCTCAGGGTTTAACATGGATCCTGCAGGGGGGGAGCAAGTTCTGCTTGCTACACTGCATGCGATTGACAAGCCAGTTTGTACAAGTAAGAAGAAGATAATTCTGATGATTGCATTTCTGGTGTGGGTTGAGGTTTGTCTGGAAGTGGGGTAGTGGGAAGGACATGGTGATTTAAGAGGCCTCTAGTAATGAGTGATACATATTATACAATGATGGGGAGTTGATAACTTGCAAATGTGAAACTCGACTTTGAGATGGGAGTTGCTGAATCCTGGTTTGATGAAACACAACCTGCGCATGTGTCTGTGTGTAGTGTTGTGTGTGTGTGCATGTGTCTTTTTCGATCTCTCTACAGATATCTACATGTGCGAGTGATGGAAACTGAAATTGTGTGTCAAGGACATAAACTAAAGAAGATCTTGTGTAAAACCATGTGTAACAGGTAACATGGGATGGGACTGGAGGAGCAGAATGCTGACGCCAATGTAGTGGTAATTCAAGGCTGTGATACTGCCTGAGAAACTAGTGGCTATGTCTGACAGACCAGAGGTTGGGACTTAAGTTAAGGGGCAGAGAATTTAGAGATGTAATTGAAGCTGCTAGCTGTTCTGCAGAGTGAACTGGGAAGGACTGGTGTGTTAGTTATTTTTCAAGTAAGAGACGTATAAAAATAGATCGAGGAGAATTACTTGGGTCAGGAAGTAGGAGGTGAGCATTTCATGTAAAAGGAATGATGAAGTACGGAAGGTATTAGTACTGAGGTAGGGAGGTGGCTTACTGCTCAGAAGGCACTTATAAATGGAGAATTTTCAAGTAACATATTGGAGCAAAAAAAATGCAAAGGGAAAGTGAGAGATGGTGGTGAGTGAGTAGTTGGGAAGATTTTGGTGTAAGAAATAAGTACATTTACTAAAATGTTGAATGAGAAAAATGAATCTGGTATAGCTGGGATAGCTTGAGTTTTTATACATTACTAAAGGCAGGGCATTTGGAGGTATTTATTTATGTTGTATACACATATGGGAAAGAATTCTGGATGATTGCTTTTCTGGTGTGGGTTGAGGTTTATTTGGAAGAGGGGTAGTAGTGGTAATGAAATGGTGATTTGAGAGGCCTCTAGCAATGAGTGATACAGATTAAATGGTGGTAGATTGTTAATATTTGAAAATGTGAAACTCGACTTTGATGTATTTACCACCAAAACCAATAAGTAAGTCATTTGATGTTAAGTTGTCAATCTCGCCTTCATTCTTGCTGGATGGGTTCGGAGCCGATCCTTGGCTCCGACTCGGCACTTGCTAAGCTCGAGAGCTAATTTTACCAGCTCGAGGCAACCCTATATCCCATGATGCAAGGCGGAGATTACTCAGATCTTGTTTGCCGCTTCGCTAACGAGGTGCCTTCTTTTACCAGCTCTAGGTAAGTGAACTTTTTAGAGACTTTTTGTCTACCCCCTTTAACTTTATATATATAAATATTATATTTTGTTAATTACCGACTCACTTTAACCCTGTTCCTGTCAGTGTTCCCTTCTTTTTGAGTAAATATTCCCTTACCCCTAGTTAGGCCTTAGGCCTTCCCCTCCATAAATTTTTCCTGTCAGGGATTTTTTGTGTGTGACTGTCTGTTATCCCTGTTTAATTTAATTTAATTAAATTTAATTTGTTGGACTGAGTGTTTTTGTGTGTGAGTGTGTTACTGGTGTTTCATCGACACAGTTATGTCAAAGGACACTAAGGTCTCAGGCTTCAAGAAGTGTGACTCGTGCTGTCAGAAGATGTCTCTGACAGATGGTCACACTTCTTGTGTTTATTGCCTGGGACCTTCGCACCTGCAGGACTCTTGTGCTATCTGTCATGCTTTCAGCCCAAGAGTCCTGCAGGAATGAAAAAATAAGCTCATATTAAGGGGCTTATTAAAGCCCGAGAGCTCCCCGACTAAGTCGGCGCCGGGGAATCCCTCGAAACCTGTTAAGCCTTCGGCTCAGGCTTCCAAGCCGTTGGCTTCAGGTTCTTCCTCACCAGGCTCAAGATCGGCTCCGGCCGGAGCCGATCTTTCCATACCAGTCTCAGTATCGGCACCATCCGGCACCGATACTGTCAAGTCCAGACACTCAGTGTCGGCACCGGCTGGAGCCGACATATCTTCGGCTCCGATGGCTCCGTTGATCTCAAAAAAGAGATCTCGATCCCCTTCTGTGGAATCTATTCATTCGGCTCCGAGATCACCCTTGCTCTCGGAGCAGAGCCATCGGAGCTGATCTTCTCGGTCATCCAGGCTATCTGATTATGACCTTGAGAGAGTGGTGAGTAAACTATTAAAGTCTCACGCATTGGCCCAAATACTCCATAGCCCATCTCAACAGACGGTAGCTATATCACATCCACCAAACATTCCTCCTTCGACTCTCTTACAGAGCTTGGAGCCGGAGCTCCTCGAAACCGGTACCGTTGTGACTTCGGAGCCGATACCACCCCTTTCGGCTCCGTCGTCCTCGGCTCCGATTTCCTCCTTGAGACCTTCATTGGAGGGATCTGGGCATCTAGTCTCTCTCGTCGGCTCCGAGGGGGCGAGTGGCATCGGACCCTTGTCCGACCCCATTCTCCCTCTCGAGCTTCGCCATGGTGAGCTCGGCCCTGACATCTGCCTCGGAGCCTTCCCTCTCGGTGAGGCCTGGGGTTCCTATCTCTTCGGAGCGGAAACTTTCTGGTCTCTCTGACGGGGGAGCCTTCGAGGTGATGAGGAGTGTACTAGCCCCTGGGCTTAGTCAACGGACAGTTCCATCAGCTCCTCCCACTACAGTGCCTGCTGACGTCTCTTCCCACTCTCTTGCTCCCGGACCCAGAGATCCAACGCCTCAGGTTTCCCCATTGGGGATATCTTCCTCTTCTGAGGCTTCTCCTGATCCGTCAGGAGAACCCCCCCCCCCCCGTAAGAGACATGTAAGAGGAAACATTTAGACTCCCCTGAGTCTACTACATCAGATACTGACTTGGATGAGTCGGAGGTATCCCCAAGGTCCTCCTCTGAGGATGTCTCATTTTCAGACATCCTTGAAATCCTTAAACAGAGGGGGAACTGGCCCTCCCTTAATCCCTCCGAGGACGAGTCATTATACCTGGAGGGTTCGGATCTCTACCCTCCACCTCCTGGGTGTCTCCGCCTTTCGACCCTCTCATGGAGGTAGTGGCTCAGAAGGCATGGATGGCTCCAGATTCGGTGGAACCTATCCCCAGGAGACCTTCAAAATTTATTACTGCCCCACAAGATAGACAATATTTAACAAAGGGTGTCCCAGTTGATGCCATGGTGGTGGCTGCTGCCACCAAGAAGGAATTAGCTGATCCTTCAGTACCTGTCCATCCTCCTAATAAGGATTCTAGGACTATGGAAAGGTATGGTAAGGATTTTTCTTCAGCAACCTTTGCCATGAGATCGCTGAACTACTTATGCCACTTCACCCGCCTTCAAAGAGATGTTCTTAAAGAGTTGGGAGAAGTTTTACAGGATCTGTCAGCTGCTGGGTCTCAGGATAAGATTAGCTCACAGCTAGGATTCCTTAACTCCATTGCTAACTCCTCCATGCGGCTCATTTCTTATGCAGCCGATGGAGCGAGTAGGGCCGCAGGCACAGGAGTGGCTTTAAGGCGTCAGTCCTGGATGCGGCTTTGTAATTTTGCAGACCCCTTCAAGGCATCTTCACAAACTCCCTTTTGATGGCTCGACCTTGTTCGGTCCTCAAGTGAAAGACACTTTGACTAGATGCGAACAAGATGGCAAGACTCTTTCTGCCGTAGGAGTCCGTTTCTCCACCCCTTCTAGACCTTACCCCAAAGGACAGAAGGGAAGGAAAATGTGGTTCCGCAAATCTCAAGGAGTCATGCCTGATGCACGAAGTCAGTTTACCCCCAGAGGCAGAGGGGTAACAATAGACGCGATCACCTAGGGGCAGAGGTGGTCAGCAGAATCAGGGTAGCAGAGAGCCTCTTTCTGACAAACCCTTCCAGCATCCCTGAGATGTTGCCCGATTGTCCGCCTTCAGAGGCAGTCGGGGGAAAATTATCGCTGTACCCAATAGCCTGGCTTTCCCTTTCTCAAGACAAATGGGTACAGTCAATTATATCCGAGGGTTACAAAATTCCCTTTATTCAAACCCCAATTCAACAAAAGGGAACCCTTCCAGATGTTCCACCCGGTCTAAGGGAACTAGCAGTACTAAAAATATCAAAACTGCTAGTAAAAAGAGCCATCCAGCCAGTCCCAACGGACCAAATAGGATACGGAATCTACTCAAGGTTAGTTTTAGTTCCAAAAAAGACAGGGGACTGGAGACCAATATTAGATCTGAGCAAACTCAACAAGTTTGTAAAGAAATCAGGATTCCGGATGGTCAAGCTTCAGTCCATTCTGCCCTTTCTGGGCAAGGACAATTGGATGTGCTGGATAGATCTTCAGGATGCGTACTATCGCATAAAAATTCACAGACGCTCCAGAAGATTTCTCCGCTTTCGGCTGGGGACCAGTCACTTCCAATTCAGAGCCCTGCCCTTTGGACTCACTACTGCCCCCAGAGTGTTCACCAAATGCATGGCAGTGGTTACGGCTCACCTGAGACGTCAAGGATTCCAGGTGTTTCCATATCTAGACGACTGGCTCCTCACTGCCACCACCAGGCATCAGCTTCTCCAAGCCAGAAATTACACCATTCACACTTGTAGAGGGCTAGGAATTTCTATAAATTTTGAAAAATCTGCCTTGTCAATATATTACTTTTATAGGCGCAAAATTGGACACCGTACAACTTTCAGCAAGGTTGACAGACCAAAGGATCTTGGACATTCAAAGACATGTCCAAGTGATTCTATTCAGCAACAAAATTCAGGCCAGATTTGCTCTGAAAGTACTGGGTCTTATGGCGGCCGCCATAACACTTCTTCCCCTCGCCCGCTTTTACATGCGGCTTCTACAATGGATGCTATTCACCCAATGGTCCTTTCAACAACTTCCCATGCGTCACGAGATCATAGTAACTCCAACTTGCAAAGACATCTGACTTGGTGGATATGTGCTCCTCAAATCCATCAAGGCAGACCATTTGTACCTCTTGCCCGGTTGCCACGGGTTACATCGGACGCCTCCCTGATCGGGTGGGGGGCATTATCAGGGCAGAATGGTCCATGGCACTTGGCAACCTTCGAGTACCATCTGCACATAAATGTTCTGGAGATGAGAGCAGTGCTTTTAACGTTGCAAGCCCTCAGCGACTCTCTTCCCCTGGGAACTATTGCAGTCCAAACGGACAATATGTCCGTAGTGTGGTACATAAACAAACAGGGCGGAACCAAGTCCTATCCACTGTGTCGAGAGGCTCTCAGACTTTGGCAATGGGCAATCTCCTCTCACCGGTTTCTGATAGCAACGCACATCTCTGAGAAATCCAACATCATAGCGGACAGATTGAGCAGAGCTATTCTCATGCCTCACGAGTGGTCTCTCAAACAGTCAGTGACGGAAGAGATTTTTCAGAAGTGGGGCCTTCCTTGCTGCAACCTTTTCGCTACACCTCAAAACAGCAAATGCCCAGACTTCTTCTCTCTCTTTCCCCTTCCAGGCCATCCTCCCAGAGATGCTCTAACCCAAGATTGGCCCCGGGGACTTCTTTATGCTTTTCCCCTTTCCTCTGATACCTCAAGTAATTCAGAAAGCAACCGCCTTGAGAGCCAAGTTGATTCTCATTGCCCTTATTGGCCTCGACAGATATGGTTTCCGTTCCTACATCATTACCTCTTGGTACAGCCATGGCATCTGGACCCGGTTCCAGATCTTCTGACCCACCAGTCGGGTCAACTGCACCAATCCATACCTTCTCTCAACCTCACTGCTTGGTTGCTCCACTTCCATCCTTAGCCAGGCTTCCTAAGATTTCTAATCCTGTGCAGGATATCATAGTAGCTTCCTAAAATCTTCTACCAGAAAGATTTTACACTAGTAAATGGCGGCCGTTCTCTTTCTGGGCAAAAGCTAGGAACATAGACCCCTATACTGCTCCAATTCATTCGGTATTGGACTTCCTAGCTGACATTTTTCATTCAGGATCCTCTTCTTCCACAGTGAAAGTTCAACTGGCAGCCATTTCAAATTTTCATATAGGCTTTTGGACCACAACATTATGTCACATAAACTTTGGAAGGGATTCCTTGGAGGTATCTTTTTATTGAAACCTCCAATTAGAGACCCCCCACCACAGTGAGATCTAAATTTAATTTTAACATCCTTGATTCTTCCCTCGTTCGAACCTGCAGCTGCCTGTTCTTTGAAATTGCTTTCTTGGAAGACACTTTTCTAGCTGCCATTACATCTGCCAGGAGAGTATCTGAGCTTCATGCTCTCTGTGTTCGCCTCCTATCTAATATTCCACAAAGATAGGTATCCCTAAGAACTAATCCGTCTTTCTTACCAAAGGTGGCATCTCAGACTAACCTAAATCAGTCCATTGATCTTCCAGTATTTTTTCCTAACTATTCTGATAGAGCTGAACAAAAGTTACATTATCTCGATGTTCACCGTCAGCTCAGATATTATCTAGATAAGACAAAAATTTTTTAGGAAATCTGATCAACTATTTCTATCCTATGCAGAGAACAGGAAAGGCCTTCCAGTTTCTAAGGTAACTTTATCTAGGTGGCTGTCTTCCATGATCACTTACATTTATCAGCTCAGAGGCAAAGAGTTGGTTTTTAACCCAAAAGCCCATTCTATCAGAGCTCTAGCTACATCTACAGCTTTTTAAGCTAGACTTCCAATAGACACTATTTGTGCAGCAGCCACATGGGCCTCTCCTCGTACCTTTGTTTCACATTACAAATTAGATTTGGTCTCCAGAGACAGAGCAAATTTTGGTTCCACCGTTCTCAAGAGTCTGTTCCATTGAGCCACCCAGGATAGAGGTGTTAGGGCGGTCCCATCCAGAATGGGCGAGATTGACAACTTAACATTTAGAAGATGTTAAGTTGTCAATCTCAGCCATTCCTCTGCTGATATTTACATAGCTAGATAATGTATAAGCCTTGGGTATTGAAATGCATATGACAGTATTTGTAAGAAAAGGACAGGATTACAATATTTTCAGAAGCTCATTACATCTTATTGGAGACCAGTGTCTGTGTGTTAGTACACTTCTAGTTGGGCGGCTTTAATGGTATATGGTAAATAAGCATTGCTACCTTACTTAAAAGCCAAGCCCTGCAACAACTAGCTCCACAATGAAGTCAAAACACAATAGCTCTGGTGGGTAAATGTACTCTGTAGTAATCAAAAAGGCAAATGTTTGAAATGACTACAGCTTATGTGCAAACACAATAGGTAGTGATGAAACAATGCTCTGCTAAAATGCTTTAATGCTCTACATTGCTGAGCTGCAATCACTAGCTACCAGGATTTCACCCACTTCAGATCAAGCACGGTGCCGTTCACAACCTTCCCAGAACTAATTCAAGTCTGACCAGAATTATTTGGTGTGTGTATGAGGGAGGTAGCATACCCCTCAGCTGTCCAGATTTTTGCCCCATATTCCTCTTAAAAAGGGTTGAAGTTGTTAAATAATGAGACTGCATACTAACACAAATCCTGTTACTCTTGCAATTTTCTGAGAGCCATATTTATAATTTGTCCCTATTTATTTTAGGCTTTGTCAAGATTTCTTGCATGAAGGGTGAAGCCTTGAGGGGTGTGGTATCTTTGTAAGAGAGAGAGAAAGTGAAATGCCCAAGTTAGAGTTAGCAGGTGGAATTTTCATGTGCATTTTCTAGGTACTGTGAGTTTTAAGGAAGCGAAGTTCACTGCTGCTCATGCCAAGTCTATTTACAATGTGCAACCATTTTGTTTAGCAAATGGTATCTCTATTGTGGTATAAAGTTTTAAAGCTATGTTAGTAGCACCACAAGTAGAATACTTGCATCTTAATGTAAAGGCTTGAGGTTCTATTCCTACAGCATATACATTTGTATGCTGCAGTCCTCAGGATGTCCTCCTTTGGATGAGATGCCTAATAACTATGAACCTGTTTTCAGCTTGTCATCCATTTTCTATTGCAATATACCAGCTTACCATTTTTAATTTAACCTAGGAAATTTATTCTTTGACGGCAGCAGGCCCTGAATTTGTAGATGAAACACTGAAATATAAAAGTGTTGCTGTCTAATACAACGGATATAATTCAATTATATATTATAATTAATACAATCAGGTAAATCAAATAACTTTTGCATGGCCCTAACGGTGTGCAAGGAGCCTATTGCTTGAAAACAGTTCAAAGGTAAATAACCTGCCACTGGCCAGATGCATTTTCTTTGAATGTGGGTTTCAATGCCGCCTCATTGAATGTGAGTTTCAAAAGTAGAGAAGCTTTAATGCCAAGTCTGTTTTCATTGCAAGACTATTGCTTTGTTTAGGTTTAGTAAATGTCTCAGTGTTTGGGCTATAATGTTTGAAATAAAAGTTGTAAATTTAAATCCAACTGCCTGTAATCATTGTAGCATAACACAGTATGCACACAGATTTGAACAGTGTCTACAATAAATGGGGAGAAATAGCCAAGTAATGGGACACTGGAATGGCTGTGTGGGCGGGGCTTGGGTGGACTTGGGCGGGGCTGTGTTGGCAGGGGGCGTGGTGAGCTATGTGGGTGGGGCTCTGGGTTTGCACCCCCCTGCAAAAAATCCTGCGGGCTCCCTTGCTTGTGTGTGTGTGCAAGTGTGTTTATAAATTCAGACATAAGAATTTTGGCATAAAGTTAAGTAAGCAGACCGCGTGTCCAGCAGTCAAAATATACATAGCTGTGCATTGCTTATGCAGAATGATTTGTATGGT
This sequence comes from Protopterus annectens, assembly GCF_019279795.1. Classification (NCBI taxonomy): domain Eukaryota; kingdom Metazoa; phylum Chordata; order Ceratodontiformes; family Protopteridae; genus Protopterus; species Protopterus annectens. The sequence goes on from NC_056745.1 coordinate 46,973,006, forward strand.
AGGGATGTTCCTAAATGATGTGTACTTTGATCTTTATTTTAAAAATGAATGTGTGTGTACTTGTACGTAGACTGCATGAACTGCCTCCCAGCAGTGACATTTTGGGTTGGGTTGTATTATAATAGGTTTGTTATGATAAAGGATAATAAACACTATACCGCTGTAGCAGAATCTTGTAGTAGAACCTTTGTATGAGCGAGGTTATTATGTCACAGTGTGCCTGTGTGTTTGTCTGTCTGTCTGTGTGCATGCATTTGTGTATGTACATGCTTAGTACTTGTGTGTTCTGTGTCTCCGGTTTCTAAGAAAGCACGTGTGTGTGTGTGTGTGTGTGTGTGTGTGTGTGTGTGTGTGTGTGTGTGTGTGTAGATAGCTAGATATCTAAATGTACGCACACAAGTTAGTTTGATGCTGCCAGGTCAGGCTTTGTTGACATCCGGTTCATTGACTCAGCAAAAACATGATTTGTCAAAGCTCTGGCTCAGGGTTTAACATGGATCCTGCAGGGGGGGAGCAAGTTCTGCTTGCTACACTGCATGCGATTGACAAGCCAGTTTGTACAAGTAAGAAGAAGATAATTCTGATGATTGCATTTCTGGTGTGGGTTGAGGTTTGTCTGGAAGTGGGGTATGGAAGGACATGGTGATTTAAGAGGCCTCTAGTAATGAGTGATACATATTATACAATGATGGGGAGTTGATAACTTGCAAATGTGAAACTCGACTTTGAGATGGGAGTTGCTGAACTTGGTTTGATGAAACACAACCTATGTGTCTGTGTGTAGTGTTGTGTGTGTGTGCATGTGTCTTTTTCGCTCTCTCTACAGATATCTACATGTGCGAGTGATGGAAACTGAAATTGTGTGTCAAGGACATAAACTAAAGAAGATCTTGTGTAAAACCATGTGTAACAGGTAACATGGGATGGGACTGGAGGAGCAGAATGCTGACGCCAATGTAGTGGTAATTCAAGGCTGTGATACTGCCTGAGAAACTAGTGGCTATGTCTGACAGACCAGAGGTTGGGATTTAAGTTAAGGGGCAGAGAATTTAGAGATGTAATTTAAGAAGCTGCTAGCTGTTCTGCAGAGTGAACTGGGAAGGACTGGTGTGTTAGTTATTTTTCAAGTAAGAGACGTATAAAAATAGATCGAGGAGAATTACTTGGGTCAGGAAGTAGGTGAGCATTTCATGTAAAAGGAATGATGAAGTACGGAAGGTATTAGTACTGAGGTAGGGAGGTGGCTTACTGCTCAGAAGGCACTTATAAATGGAGAATTTTCAAGTAACATATTGGAGCAAAAAAAATGCAAAGGGAAACTGAGAGATGAAACATTTTTAGCATGGTGGTGAGTGAGTAGTTGGGAAGATTTTAGTGTAAGAAATAAGTACATTTACTAAAATGTTGAATGAGAAAAATGAATCTGGTATAGCTGGGATAGCTTGAGTTTTTATACATTACTAAAGGCAGGGCATTTGGAGGTATTTATTTATGTTGTATACAAATATGGGAAAGAATTCTGGATGATTGCTTTTCTGGTGTGGGTTGAGGTTTATTTGGAAGAGGGGTAGTAGTGGTAATGAAATGGTGATTTGAGAGGCCTCTAGCAATGAGTGATACAGATTAAATGGTGGTAGATTGTTAATATTTGAAAATGTGAAACTCGACTTTGATGTATTTACCACCAAAACCAATAAGTAAGTAATTTGATGTTAAGTTGTCAATCTCGCCTTCGTTCTTGCTGGATGGGTTCGGAGCCGATCCTTGGCTCTGACTCGGCACTTGCTAAGCTCGAGAGCTAATTTTACCAGCTCGAGGCAACCCTATTTCCCATGATTCAAGGCGGAGATTACTCAGATCTCGTTTGCCGCTTCGCTAACGAGGTGCCTTCTTTACCAGCTCTAGGTAAGTGAACTTTTAGAGACTTTTGTCTACCCCCTTTAACTTTATATATATAAATATTATATTTTGTTAATTACCTACCCACTTTAACCCTGTTCCTGTCAGTGTTCCTCTTTTTGAGTAAATATTCCCTTACCCCTAGTTAGGCCTTAGGCCTTCCTCCTAAATTTTTTCTTGTCAGGGATTTTTTGTGTGACTGTCTGTTATCCCTGTTTAATTTAATTTAATTTAATTTAATTTAATTTGTTGGACTGAGTGTTTTTGTGTGTGAGTGTGTTACTGGTGTTTCATCGACACAGTTATGTCGGGACACTAAGGTCTCAGGCTTCAAGAAGTGTGACTCGTGCTGTCAGAAGATGTCTCTGACAGATGGTCACACTTCTTGTGTTTATTGCCTGGGACCTTACACCTGCAGGACTCTTGTGCTATCTGTCATGCTTTCAGCCCAAGAGTCCTGCAGGAATGAAAAATAAGCTCATATTAAGGGCTTATTAAAGCCGAGAGCTCCCCGACTAAGTCGGCCGGGAATCCCTGAAACCTGTTAAGCCTTCGGCTCAGGCTTCCAAGCCGTTGGCTTCAGGTTCTTCCTCACCAGGCTCAAGATCGGCCCGGCGGGCCGATCTTCCATACCAGTCTCAGTATCGGCACCATCCGGCGCCGATACTGTCAAGTCCAGACACTCAGTGTCGGCACCGGCTGGAGCCGACATATCTTCGGCTCCGATGGCTCCATTGATCTCAAAAAAGAGATCTCGATCCCCTTCTGTGGAATCTATTCATTCGGCTCCGAGATCACCCTTGCTCTCGGAGCGGAGCCATCGGAGCCGATCTTCTCGGTCATCCAGGCTATCTGATTATGACCTTGAGAGAGTGGTGAGTAGACTATTAAAGTCTCACGCATTGGCCCAAATACTCCATAGCCCATCTCAACAGACGGTAGCTATATCACATCCACCGAACATTCCTCCTTTGACTCTCTTACAGAGCTCGGGCGGAGCTCGGAACCGGTACCGTTGGACTTGAGCCGATACCACCCTTCGGCTCCGTCATCCTCGGCTCCGATTTCCTCCTTGAGACCTTCATTGGAGGGATCCGGGCATCTAGTCTCTCTCGTTGGCTCCGAGGGGGCTAGTGGCATCGGACCCTTGTCCGACCCCATTCTCCCTCTCGGAGCTTCGGCGTTGGTGAGCTAGGCCCCGACATCTGCCTCGGAGCCTTCCCTCTCGGTGAGGCCTGGGGTTCCTATCTCTTCGGAGCGGGAACTTTCTGGTCTCTCTGACGGGGGAGCCTTCGAGGTGATGAGGAGTGCACTAGCCCCTGGGCTTAGTCAACGGACAGTTCCATCAGCTCCTCCCACTACAGTGCCTGCTGACGTCTCTTCCCACTCTCTTGCTCCCAGACCCAGAGATCCAACGTCTCAGGTTTCCCCATTGGGAATATCTTCCTCTTCCGAGGCTTCTCCTGATCCGTCAGGAGAACCCCCCCCCCCTGTAAGAGTACATGTAAGAGGAAACATTTAGACTCCCCTGAGTCTACTACATCAGATACTGACTTGGATGAGTCGGAGGGATCCCCAAGGTCCTCCTCTGAGGATGTCTCATTTTCAGACATCCTTGAAATCCTTAAAAAGAGGGGGAACTGGCCCTCCCTTAATCCCTCCGAGGACGAGTCAGTATACCTGGAGGGTTCGGATCTCGACCCTCCACCTCCTGGGTGTCTCCGCCTTTCGACCCTCTCATGCAGGTAGTGGCTCGGAAGGCATGGATGGCTCCAGATTCGGTGGAACCTATCCCCAGGAGACCTTCAAAATTTATTACTGCCCCACAAGATAGACAATATTTAACAAAGGGTGTCCCAGTTGATGCCATGGTGGTGGCTGCTGCCACCAAGAAGGAATTAGCTGATCCTTCAGTACCTGTCCATCCTCCTAACAAGGATTCTAGGACTATGGACAGGTACGGTAAGCGGATTTTTTCTTCAGCGACCTTTGCCATGAGATCGCTGAACTACTTATGCCACTTCACCCGCCTTCAAAGAGATGTTCTTAAAGAGTTGGGAGAAGTTTTACAGGATCCATCAGCTGCTGGGTCTCAGGATAAGATTAGCTCACAGCTAGGAATCCTTAACTCCATTGTTAACTCCTCCATGCGGCTCATTTCTTATGCAGCCGATGGAGCGAGTAGGGCCGCAGGCACAGGAGTGGCTTTAAGGCGTCAGTCCTGGATGCGGCTTTGTAATTTTGCAGACCCCTTCAAGGCATCTTTCACAAACTCCCCTTTTGATGGCTCGACCTTGTTCGGTCCTCAAGTGAAAGACACTTTGACTAGATGCGAACAAGATGGCAAGACTCTTTCTGCCGTAGGAGTCCGTTTCTCCAACCCTTCTAGACCTTACCCCAAAGGACAGAAGGGAGGGAAAATGTGGTTCCGCAAATCTCAAGGAGTCATGCCTGATGCACGAAGTCAGTTTACCCCCAGAGGCAGACGGGGTAACAATAATAGACGTCGCCCTAGGGGCAGAGGTGGTCAGCAGAATCAGGGTAGCAGAGAGCCTCTTTCTGACAAACCCTTCCAGCATCCCTGAGATGTTGCCCGATTGTCCACCTTCGGAGGCAGTCGGGGGAAAATTATCGCTGTACCCAATAGCCTGGCTTTCCCTTTCTCAAGACAAATGGGTACAGTCAATTATATCCAAGGGTTACAAAATTCCCTTTATTCAAACCCCAATTCAACAAAAGGGAACCCTTCCAGATGTTCCACCCGGTCTAAGGGAACTAGCAGTACTAAAAATATCAAAACTGCTAGTAAAAAGAGCCATCCAGCCAGTCCCAGCGGACCAAATAGGATACGGAATCTACTCAAGGTTCTTTTTAGTTCCAAAAAAGACAGGGGACTGGAGACCAATATTAGATCTGAGCAAACTCAACAAGTTTGTAAAGAAATCAGGATTCCGGATGGTCAAGCTTCAGTCCATTCTGCCCTTTCTGGGCAAGGACAATTGGATGTGCTCGATAGATCTTCAGGATGCGTACTATCGCATAAAAATTCAGACGCTTCAGAAGATTTCTCCGCTTTCGGCTGGGGACCAGTCACTTCCAATTCAGAGCCCTGCCCTTTGGACTCACTACTGCCCCCAGAGTGTTCACCAAATGCATGGCAGTGGTTACGGCTCACCTGAGACGTCAAGGATTCCAGGTGTTTCCATATCTAGACGACTGGCTCCTCACTGCCACCACCAGGCATCAGCTTCTCCAAGCCAGAAATTACACCATTCACACTTGTAGAGGGCTAGGAATTTCTATAAATTTTGAAAAATCTGCCTTGTCAATATATTACTTTTATAGGCAAAATTGGACACCCGTCAAACTTTCAGCAAGGTTGACAGATCAAAGGATCTTGGACATTCAAAGACACGTCCAAGTGATTCTATTCAGCAACAAAATTCAGGCCAGATTTGCTCTGAAAGTACTGGGTCTTATGGCGGCCGCCAAAACACTTCTTCTGGCTCCGCTTTTACATGCGGCTTCTACAATGGATGCTATTCACCCAATGGTCCTTTCAACAACTTCCCATGCGTCCACGAGATCATAGTAACTCCAACTTGCAAAAGACATCTGACTGGTGGATATCGCCTCAAATCCATCAAGGCAGACCATTTGTACCTCTTGCCCGTTGCCACGGTTACATCGGACGCCTCCCTGATCGGGTGGGGGGGCATTATCAGGGCAGAATGGTCCATGGCACTTGGCAACCTTTCGAATACCATCTGCACATAAATGTTCTGGAGATGAGAGCAGTGCTTTTAACGTTGCAAGCCCTCAACGACTCTCTTCCCCTGGGAACTATTGCAGTCCAAATGGACAATATGTCCGTAGTGTGGTACATAAACAAACAGGGCGGAACCAAGTCCTATCCACTGTGTCGAGAGGCTCTCAGACTTTGGCAATGGGCAATCTCCTCTCACCGGTTTCTGATAGCAACGCACATCCCCGAGAAATCCAACATCATAGCGGACAGATTGAGCAGAGCTATTCTCATGCCTCACGAGTGGTCTCTCAAACAGTCAGTGACGGAAGAGATTTTTCAGAAGTGGGGCCTTCCTTGCTGCAACCTTTTCGCTACACCTCAAAACAGCAAATGCCCAGACTTCTTCTCTCTCTTTCCCCTTCCAGGCCATCCTCCCAGAGATGCTCTAACCCAAGATTGGCCCCGGGGACTTCTTTATGCTTTTCCCCCCTTTCCTCTGATACCTCAAGTAATTCAGAAAGCAACCGCCTTGAGAGCCAAGTTGATTCTCATTGCCCCTTATTGGCCTCGACAGATATGGTTTCCGTTCCTACATCATTACCTCTTGGTACAGCCATGGCATCTGGACCCGGTTCCAGATCTTCTGACCCACCAGTCGGGTCAACTGCACCAATCCATACCTTCTCTCAACCTCACTGCTTGGTTGCTCCACTTCCATCCTTAGCTAGGCTTCCTATGATTTCTAATCCTGTACGGGATATCATAGTAGCTTCCCTAAAATCTTCTACCAGAAAGATTTACACTAGTAAATGGCGACTTTCTTTCTGGGCAAAAGTTAGGAACATAGACCCTATACTGCTCCAATTCATTCGGTATTGGACTTCCTAGCTGACATTTTTCATTCAGGATCCTCTTCTTCCACAGTGAAAGTTCAACTGGCAGCCATTTCAAATTTTCATATAGGCTTTTGGACCACAACATTATGTCACATAAACTTTGCAAGGCATTCCTTCGAGGTATCTTTTATTGAAACCTCCAATTAGAGACCCCCACCACAGTGGGATCTAAATTTAATTTTAACATCCTTGATTCTTCCCCGTTCGAACCTGCAGCTGCCTGTTCTTTGAAATTGCTTTCTTGGAAGACACTTTTTCTAGCTGCCATTACATCTGCCAGGAGAGTATCTGAGCTTCATGCTCTCTGTGTTCGCCCTCCCTATCTAATATTCCACAAAGATAGGGTATCCCTAAGAACTAATCCGTCTTTCTTACCAAAGGTGGCATCTCAGACTAACCTAAATCAGTCCATTGATCTTCCAGTATTTTTCCCGACTATTCTGATAGAGCTGAACAAAAGTTACATTATCTCAATGTTCACCATCAGCTCAGATATTATCTGGATAAGACAAAATTTTTTAGGAAATCTGATCAACTTTTTCTATCCTATGCAGAGAACAGGAAAGGCCTTCCAGTTTCTAAGGTAACTTTATCTAGGTGGCTGTCTTCCGTGATCACTTACATTTATCAGCTCAGAGGCAAAGAGTTGGTTTCTAACCCAAAAGCCCATTCTACCAGAGCTCTAGCTACATCTACAGCTTTTCAAGCTAGACTTCCAATAGACACTATTTGTGCAGCAGCCACATGGGCCTCTCCTCATACCTTTGTTTCACATTACAAATTAGATTTGGTCTCCAGAGACAGAGCAACTTTTGGTTCCACCGTTCTCAAGAGTCTGTTCCATTGAGCCACCCAGGATAGAGGTGCTAGGGACGTGGTCCCATCCAGCAAGAATGAAGGCGAGATTGACAACTTAACATTTAGAAGTTATGTACCTACCATAATGTTCCATGTTAGTTGTCTTCTCGCCTTCTTTCTTATGGCCCTGCCTCCTTCCCCTAGCCTGGTCAGACCGAGAAGATTATACATCTTCTATTAAGAGGTTATTACCTTTTTCTAGCTGTTCAACTCCTAGTGTCACTAGATTATGTGGATCCTTTCTAGAGGGTTATGATGTTATGTAGTATTTCTTATTTTCTTCCTCCTAAGTTGGAAGAAAATACTGCTATTTCTTTAGCTACCAAACGAGATCTGAGTAATCTCCGCCTTGCATCATGGGATATAGGGTTGCCTCGAGCTGGTAAAATTAGCTCTCGAGCTTAGCAAGTGCCGAGTCTGTGCCGAGGATCGGCTCTAAACCCATCCAGCAAGAAAGAAGGCGAGAGAAGACAACTAACATGGAACGTTATGGTAGGTACATAACTTCTAATTTTCTGCTTAAATACAGATCAATATGAATTGTGGCTGCTGAAAAAATGTTTAAAAAGTGACCACAACCCAGCTTATAAGGTCATAAAGTTAAAAAAAAGTACTTGGAAAAGCCCCTCCCCCCCACGATCAAATCATAAGGAAGATAGGTTATGCCACCACAACCAGCTTCATTGGTACAGAGAGTTAAAATCTTGACCCTAACCCAGGTGACCTGAGTTCAGTTAATGACTTGGGATTTCTCTGAGCAGGGGGAGAACATATGCCCATTAAGCAAGGCCTTTGGTAGAATCCCAGGTTTAGACAAGATACCACGCATGAATGCTGGCTTTCTGGATGGGGTTGAGGGGCAGCAGTCCTGATGGGTTACAAAACTTGTGGAATTGAGTAGTATGCCCTCCTTGCTGTCTGTGGGTTGTTGAAGTCTAGAGCATGTTACTGGGCATGCAATGAAGTATTAAGGCTAACTGGGAAAAATCTCTGAAGTTTGCCCGATTGACGTCCTGTTGGTCATCTAACACGTTTCCTTGATGAAGAATGAACGAATAGATCAATAAAGAAGGGGGCTGATGATCAGCAGGTGTCCGGGGAGAAAGTAGTAACAGAAAGTTATGCCATCACCTTTCAGAGAATACAAATTCTGCACATGCAACACAAATGACTAAAAAAATACCTCAAGTAATACCGTGGCAGAATCGTCTGCTGACCTGTGCAAGTAAAAGCACACACAGGAGCATACGCGTGCTCATTAAATCTTTTATGTTTTAGGCACCTCTGACATTTCAGTGTTTAAAAAAGGGTACGCCTTTTTTTTTTTCTTTTACCCATTTGACCCTGCATTCCCCCAGCTTCCATATTTACCTAACCCAAATTTCCCCTAGTGGCTACTTTGCAGGGATCACTGGATGTAACTCTTCACTAGGTAGGCCCTCTGACTCCTCAGGAAGCTGAACTTGTGGCAACTCCAACAATCCAATGGGGAGCTGTGACCATGGTGGTCGGGCAAACAATCCAGTGGGGAATTGTGACCATGGTGTTCAGATCCAAAGAGGCTCTTCATGTTTCCTAACTAGTGCAGTGATGTCAGGACATTATCACCACCCCATGTTCATCTTAAGTATCGTGTTCTCTACCAGAGGTCATGCAGGCATCTGGCCCCCCACCTTTCAGGATAGGAGAACTGGCTATTGGCTGCTTCCTTCCGTCCCTGTGACTTGCCCTACCAGTGTCCCAAGCCCCATTCACAAACTCAGGTTACCAGACTTGCAGACCGACACTCTGCTGTCTGACATTTCTATGCTATAGAATATAACTTTAAATGCAGTATGTTTTGAAATAAATCTGTCATTTAAAACTACGTATGGAGTATCATAGTACAGCTGAGATGCTGTAAAAATTTTATTAGTAACAGATAAAAACTAAACATATTCTTAGTATGTCTCAGACTGACCATGCTGCATTTCTGTGTTAATTGATTGGAGTGCAGTACAGCATCTCCACTTACAGAGCACATCACACCCTCGGAAAATTGCATCAACAAACCAAAGAAGACACAAAACAAAAGCTCCATCATAAAGACACATTGTTTAGAACGGGTAAGCAGGTTTACCCACAGATGGCTTTGTTTGGTTTCTCAAGTTTCATCCTTATGACCAAAACCCACCAGCCCTGGGCAAACCTTGCTTAGTTTTGCAAGGGACATTGGCTATTGTTTCCAGGTCCACATTTTCTTTTTGGGGCTGCTGTCATCTGTGGTATGTTCCCATGATGGAGGCTACCACTGAGGATTTACTAGGGTCTATGACCAAATAGTTTTTAAGGCTGGACCTCTTTTGAGATGTAGAAATTATGAACTTACCATAACAATAGGTCTTGGTCCACCAACAGTTGTAGAGTTTTGTGGTCTGGAGTTCTTGACTCCTTTCCTGCTTGCCTTGCCTTATTTGTTTTCCTTTAGGTCAGTGCTAAAACCAGAAGAACTCAGGAGATTGAGACAAGAGATGCCTGATGGGATGTTAAGGGTTGCAGGCAGTCTGGGAATGTTTGATCTGTCGAGCAACTGTAAGACCTGTGGTGTAAGCCCTAGCAGTTACTGAAGGTAAAGCTCTTTTTTAACATGTCTGCTATGGTAACTACATAACTTTCCTTTTTTTATGGTATGCCACAGAGGTGTCATAATGTTCAATTTTTCCTAGTCTGTGAAACAAGCACTTTGAAGTTACAGCCAGTTTCAGGATACCTGGACTGCAGTCATCAAAACTTTGCAAGCTTGTTTAAGTATCTTTTTTTTTTGGCTTTAATGTGTTTTTCTTTTATTAGTAAGAAAGTCAGAATGCTTGAGCGCATCTCTCAATGATTCTAAGTGTGCTGATAATGGTGAAACTATAGCAATCTTGAAGTTGCCAGCATCCCACTAGCTATTTTTAAAGATATTTGTAGGCAGCAGTACAAATGTACATTACGTGTAGGAAACGCATTTCTTTTCCTTGTTTTGAACGTATTCTGGGAAATCGCAGAAGTGTTGCTTGAAATGACTGGCATACTAGCAAAGGCATATTCTGTTCGAGCCAATACCACCAGTTTTAGTATCTCCCTTCCCCCACTGTTGTTTCATAAAGATAATGCTTCAGGGATTATTTTATAATGAACAAATAGTTTGTAATTTAATTGTCTGGAAAATGTTTACTCAAATTATTTTGCCCAATGTCTGAACACTGTGATTGGGGTGATATTCTAATGTCTAATTTGAGTGAATTGTTTTGCATATAAACAGTGGCTGTTCTGAAAATAAATCATTTTGTTTTATGAGCAATATTAATCTTGGATCCCATAGAAAGGTTATACAAATTTCTAAGCCTGTGATAGTTTTTCTGTGTTTTAAAGGTGTTCAAAAAGTGAAATACAAAGTCTGTGTGGTACTGGTTCAAACCTCCTTCTTTTTGACTAGATCAAACTGATATGGCAGCAGCAAGGCAAAGGAACATATTTGTAGAGATTTCTGATCTTGGTGATAGAGACAGGGTTATATAATAAAAGATTCATTAGCCTTGTATTATGGATAGCTTTTAGCCATTGAATTTATTACTTTAACAAATCATGCCTGCTAAATGATTATAGAGTAATTAATTGATCATTCATGGTAGGCTGTTATAAGCACTGATTCTTAAAATGTTAAGAATTCTTAATATTTTTATAGGCTTCATCTGTTACAGAAAGAAGGCAGGCTTTGCTTGAAGGACTCTCCTATCCCAAGACTATCACAATTAAAATCAAGATTGCCCTTTTTTTTTTAATTTGAATAATTTCCTTGTAACTCTAGTGGTGTGAGTACTGGTAGTTTGGATGTTGTGGACATAATAACCGACAGTTGCCAGTAGTTGTGATATCAGCTCTGCAGTTTTGATACTTTGTGCATTAATTTTTTTTCATACCTTTCAACCTGTAGTATAAGAAATCTGGACAAAATTGGGGGTGGGGTGGGGCAAAGGCTCAAAAATAGGGATAGAGTTAAAATATTACTCTTGTAAACTTAGAAAGTTGCTAGAATAACAGGATTTGTTAGAATGCATTTTTCTGAAGGATATGAAGTCTGAAACTCAAAAACTCAAATCCTTAGATCATCCCAGTGATTTGTCAAAAAAAACACATTTTTATGAAGAGCAGACCAAAAATACAAGGAAAACTGGACATTCTGCGAAAGCCTATGCAGTTGAGATGTGTGGATTTTTTTTCTTTCCTGTACTCTAAAGGTGAGGAGTTTGACTCTGTCACAAAAGCCTGGGTTCATATTTTAACAGGTAGAGGTCTACAAAATCTGTACCATGTTCCAGTGACAAAGACTGTGTGTGTGTGTTGTGTGTGTGGTGTGTGTTGTGTGTCTGTTGTGTGTGTGTGTGTCTGTTGTGTGTCTGTTGTGTGTGTGTCTGTTGTGTGTGTCCCTTAGTCATCAGCGCAGAAATTACCTTTTCTGTTCCGTCAGGTTTTTGTATCACTGTCTCACATTTCACAAATCCTGTCTTTGGGGGAATAGGATATCTATTTTTCAAGGCAGTTGAATACAACACAAAACATTGAATTCAGATGTTTCACTTTTCAGTGTGATTTACTTGCAGTGTCTTAGTGGTGGTTGTAGGTCATTTTGAGGCAGAAATTTAAGATTTCCATGAAAAAGTGTTTTTGTGGTCAAATGGAATGCAATTCAGTTGAAATTCATGTGAGTGCTAATTTCACAATGACTGTGTGGCTTAAATTTATTTCCCTCAGTCACTTTTATCAGAGTAAAAAAAAAACAATGGCAAATTTACTGTCAGTTGGCATAAATGTAGATGTGGCAGTACAGCATTGATAATAATGTGCTTTGTTCCAAACACAACAGGAAGAAAAAGAATTGTTTGTTCATCAAACGCTTTCTTGCAGATAAAACAGTCGACATGCAATGACCTAAGAAGCAGTAAACAGAGAGAGGATGCTTCCGCTATAAGATTCTTCTCCGAACACAAGAAGAACCTAGCCCTGTCAAGTGACACATCCTTGACTGTTGTGGACTTGATGCAGTCATCATGTAACTAATATGTGATCCTATGACTTTTCATTTCAGAAGACATCCCATGCCAACCTACAGCCATTAGCTATGTATCCCCTTTGCTGTTTCCTCCTGTAGATACTTAGTTACTGGCTTCCCTGCCATTGACTTTCATTTGGCTGTAATTCTAGCCCACGTGTGATCCAGGCCATGTAGCTTACATTCATAGTGGTGAGAGAATTGTATTTGGCTGTAATATGTAGTTGTAGAGCTCCAAGTCTGTAGCCTTTTATAGATTAATAGACTGTTACTAGGCTAATGACCTGGGGGTCCTTTCTAAGCCCAGCCAAGTTTTCCCAAAAGAATAATGATGTCCTGCCTTCAAACAAGACACTAAGGGCCAGACATTATAAGCTAGCTCTGTCCATAAGGTGCCAGGCATGGTGTAAATTTCCTATTCCCCGTCTACTTGTCTAGGTTGTGCTTAAACTGGGTAATAGACGAACTCAACTTCACACGGAAGGGAAGCCTGTTCCATAGGAGGGGCAGTCTCTGAGACGCATATCTGTCTCTCCAGCGTGTTCAGTTTAAGTCACAGAGAAAATTTAAGACCCTATACTTTGTATTTCTGGTACTCTTTGGCTTACGAGTTTGTAGGAGATTCAGAAGTGTGGGGTTTTCAGACACCTTATGAGCCAAACATAGATCACCTCTCAGCAATCTGTAGGAGACAGAGTTGAGGGAAAGGGCTTTAAGGCACTTTTCCTAAGGCAAGTTTGTTAGACCTTGTATCCTTTATGTAAGGGACCCTTTGAGGTTGCTCTAATTGCTGCATATGCCTGATCAGGTGCATACCGAAAGAGGCATTGTACTCTGGTCTGATAAGGGTAGAGCACAGTTGGATAATGACCTCTTTGGACCTAGATGCCATGCCCTTACTTATAAGTTGCACAACATAAAAGGACTTCTCACCACTGTGGCCATGGGGTGGCCGAAGGTAAGGCTACTGTCTACGTGCATACACAGATCCCTGACCACTGGCTCGACATAGTGGTGTATTATCAATATGGTAAATTAGCCGGGATGGTCGAGTTCCCAAAGTGTACAGTTATGCCATGGCTTTGGCACCATTTGTTAGTCAAGCGATAGGATTGGTTTCTGATTGGTTTTCTACCTGAGCTCACTGAGAGTCTTTGAATCAGGATCCTGAACAGAGTGATAAGCCCTGAACACTGAGAAAAAAGCTGCATTGATTATTTTTTTGCCCTTCAGGCATTCCAAACAGTGCTTTTCAACAAAAAGGGATGGAAAAAAAGCTGTGCTCAGTATATTACAATTGCTGGACACATTGTGTTGTGGATTGTTTGCGCAAGAGACTTTTCTCTAAGAAGCCTTGATAAATCAGATGGTGGGCCTCGGTGCTCTAATGTTGTGGTAAGTGCAATTAAGACACACCCTAAACTGCACCTAGCCTAAGAAAACTAAATTTCAGGTGTCTATTTAAACTGACAAACTCATCTGGTACTGTCAACTGATACCCTGCACCCTTGCAGCTTAGAATTAAACCACATACGTCCTTCCAACAGTATAGACACCCCAACTCCCAACATCACTCCTGTCAAAACCATGAACCAGCACTTCCTCACAATGGCTGTAGCCAGCCTAATTCAGACAGGTATCTTAAGAATTGTGTCATGCTGTCTGATCACCTATTCCTTAAACAGCATAATGCTGTGTGTGAGAGATGTATAATGTTCTTGGAGGCCAAACTCTCACAGGTAGACAACCGAGATATCTGGATCATTAGCAGTGCACCAGACAACACAGCTCACCACAACACTCATACAGTGCATAAACCATCATATGCAGAGGTTTGTAAGACAAACTTAGCTAAACCACAAAGACCTCCAAAGCATATTACAGGCATTAAACACCGTCAGCAACACACTCTGGTCATAAAGCCTATCACCTCACATAGAACCAAAAGTCCCAAAATCTTAGATGCTAAGCCCATAAGGCAAACACCTAGCCAAACATATATTCTGGTCATACAAGACTCAGTTGTAAGACCTACACATGTACCTCTTACCATGCTAAGCAAGGAAAGAGCGACAGTCATTTGTTTGTCTGGTGCCAGGATCTCTCCGATCACACAGGCACTCGGGTCCTTGAAAAGCATGTACCAGTATGACTCTGTCACAGTACAGTGGGTGTCAGTGACTTGAGATGTACACACTTGGACTAATATGAAGAGAGAGACCTGATGGACCTCTCTGATTGATTGTGTGTTTCAGGCAGGTATGAGCGTAACATTGAGCTGCATTCTACCGTCTACAGGGATGATGCTGCAGTATGAGCAAAAAATAATTAACTCCAGTAATTGGCTTAGCTTTTGGTGTCATTCAAAGGGCTACAGCATTTGTCATCTTGGGATGACATGATCAACGGACAACACTACTTCGCTAGGGATGGGTTGCAACTTGGACCTGTCTCCTCTTGGTTTTGGATTACTGGCCAAGACATTCTCAACCCCCATATTGCCTGTAGGTAATATCAGCCAGATATACCTGCCAACATAACTGTACGATCAAAGCATAATATGTGTTAGTGATGAATAAAAGGAGCCTAAACAAAAAACTCCACTTCCTACAAGTCATCCTTGCCTTGGAGAGTGTAGATGTCTGTGTAGTGACTGAGGGACATGAGGGGAAAAAGGTGTAGGTACCTTGATGTTGATCAGGAAGTGCTTTACAGCATGATGCAGTAGAAATTCATGTCCATCAGTAAAGTCCCTTACCACATTGTAGCAGTTATGGAACTCCCCTGTATGACCTTAGAGACACATAGCACCTGCTTACAAGAAATGGAGTTACTAAGCTTTAAACCCAATACCATTTTCTTGGGTGATTTTTAACTGTCCAGCTACAGACTGGGAAACTACACAACCACTAATGTTCAAGCAAAGAGATTCCTGTACTTAAACACAAATTCTCTGGAACAATTAGTGAGAGTACCCAATGGGCAAAAACATTCTTAACCTTATATCTGCTGATATGGATGAGTCATGCTGTATCCATTGCAAATTTCAAATCCTCACCCCAAACCTATTAACCTCAGCTGAGTATGTGGAAGCACATGCCACTAAGTCGTACCTGAATGTCAGCAATTGCATAGAAGCAGCTGTACCCTGTAGGAATAAGCACATGGCTAACCCCAAAAAGAAACCTTCTTGATGAAACCACAGCATGAACACACTTTATAATAAAAGGAAGAGTCACCACCAAATATCAGAAGAGGAACCCACAGCAAGCTGGATCTAGCATCTTTAAAATAAATAAGCAACTCAGGAGTTTAATCAAAACTGTCAAAGCCAAGTTTGAGGCAAAGATAGCAACCCATGTAAAGGACAACCATAATGCCTTCTTTAGCTATGTTTGTAACCTCAGGACCTCTATGCAGCAATATACTGAGTTGATTATGTATGAAGCCAACTGCAGCGAAGCTGAAGATATCGCTAACGTACTAACGAGTAAAGTCTGCTCCAGCTTCACTGCTATTTCATCCCCTATCATCTCATAAGATAGCTCAGTAACTGATACCCTCTGCCTTAATGCATCTCAAATGCCAGGAATACTGCATCAGTGGGCCGTGACAGTATCCCAGGACGCATCGTAAGTAGCATGAAGCATGATTTATCTGTGCCCCTAACAATGTTGTTCAACTTCGGCATCCATACAGGCTTTTTACCAAGTGAATGGAAAACAGCAATGGTCATAACCCTGCACAAGGGAGGACCATCCACTAACCCATAAGTCTGATCAGCTTAATTTGTAAGGTCATGGAAAGACTCGTTACAGAATTAATCGATAAAGACATAGGGATCCTCCAGACACTGGACCCATCCCGGTTTGTGTTCATCAAATGCAAATCTTGCTTACTCATCCAAGTAGATATCTTCGAAAAGATCACCAAACCAATGGACAAAGGCAAGACAGTGCCTAAATCCCTACATCTCCCTCTGGATTGCCAGCTGTCTCGGAGATGAGACTCAGGAGTTCAGGATTGGTGAAACTACCTCCACAAAAAGACCAGTCGCCAGTTGAATCCCACAGGGCCCAGTGCTGGGACTTGTCCTGTTTGGCATGTACTTCTGTGAAGTAAAGGCAAACACACAGGGTTGCTGGCTGAAAAAGTTTGCAACTGCAAGTTAGGAGCAGTCCTTGAATCCCTAAATGACTCGGCCATTCTGCAAGAAGGCTTGTTCCAAACAAATAACTGATGCCAGAACATGGACTAAAACTAAATGCTAAAAAGTGTATTATTCTATTCTTAGGGAAACCCACTACACCGGGAAATTGCCACATTCATAATATACCCCTAAGAGTCAACCATGTAGTTTGAGATTTGGGAACATATGTGGACAGTAACCTTGCATTTGACCAAGTGACCACGGTGGTAGGAAAGTCCTTATATTTTGAACAGCTTATAAGCAAAGGCTCAAGGTCCATGGATATCATTGCCCCCCCCTTTACTCTACTGTAATCAGACCAGCCATTGAGTACAATGCTGTCTTTGGCATGGCCACTTGTATATGCAACAAATCAAGCACTCACATAGGTTCCTCACAACTTGCCACAGACTCCATTGCCTATCCAGTGTCCATACTAATTAATAGATCTATACATGAATCTACTGTCCCCGCACTATGGAAATCCTTTTTCACCATTCCACTGCACAAAGGTGGTCACTCTAATGACCTATCTGTCATCCTATAGGTATCCTAACCTCCCTCTCTAAAATTCTTGAAAAATGTATCCATTCACAACTACTCAACCACCTCCTTCAGTGCAACCTTCTTACTCCCAGCCAGCATGGGTTCTGTCCCAACAACAGCACAACTACTGCCCTCTTATCCTTCACACACACTATTGCTGAAGCCCTTGATGGTAATAACAAACTTATATCCTCCCTCTTCCTTGACCTTTCTAAAGCCTTTGACACAGTCTCCCATACTCTCCTGTTATCGAAACTTGCTAATCTCAGCATGTCTCCTTCCACTCTTTCCTGGTTAGCAGCTACTTATCCTGCAGGCAGCAATCTGTTAAATGGCTCTATTCTGCTTCTCCATTCGTACCTGTTCCAACTGGGGTTCTACAAGGCTCCATCCTTGGTCCCCTCCTTTTCAGTGTCTTCACCAACGATCTCTATACAGCTTGCAAAAAATCCTCCCTCAGCCAATATGCAGATGATTCAGCTCTGATCTCTAACTCTTGACAACATCTCCGAACTCAATACCCAAACTCAACAGGTCTTCCTATCTATAGAACACTGGTTAACTAGCAACATACGCATCCTTAACCCAAAAAAGACCAAACTCCTATTTCTTCCCAAATTACTCACTCACCATAAATCCTCCTTTGTCATTACTTCCTCGAATAACACGGGTCTATATCAGTTCACCGAATCTGCTGAAGTTCGAACACCATATGTTCAAACTTCTAACCACGAAGTACAAAAATATCAAAGTCTTAGAACAGCGATTTTTTTTTCCCAGGGAAAAAAATCGCTGTTCCAAGAAACACGCACACAACACAAGCACATAAAAAAAACAGCAATCCACACACAAACACTTAAAATCCTACATCTAACCCTACACTAAACTGTACATACACTACTATCTATCCACTTACCTTAACCCAAACCCTAACCCTATGGTCCGTCACTATCGCACACTCACCTGACCCGTGCCCTAACCCTAACTCGCCTATCCTGCCCTAACCCTAAAGTCTGTCACTATCGCACACCCGCCTCATCCGTGCCCTAATTCACCTAACCGCTCCCTAACCCTAACATCCACACAATCGCACAATTTCTAGAACCCGACCCGTAACTTCCCACTACAGTCCTGATAATCGTGAAGCCACAGAAACGGCCCACCAAATTATTTTCCTGGGAAAGAATTCGGTGTTTGGCGGCTTTGCAATAATCAGTGTTCGAACTTCACAGTTCGAACATCTGATGTTCAATTGTCAGCCATTTCGATGGACTGATATAGACCTGAATAACACTACTGTACAACCTGAAGCTCACACCAAACTCCTAGGCGTCATTATTGATGATGAACTCAAATTCAACTTGTACATTCTCCAATGTATAAAAAAGATGCACCAAAAACTTGGTCTACTTTATCGCAATAAAAAAAATTTAACTGCTAATTCCAGACTCACCCTTGCTTAAGCTCTTCTCCTTCCCTTCTTTACACCGCCCCTGTACTCACCAACATCCAAACTACAACCTTAAACAAACTACAACAAACTTATGATAAGAAAAGCTGGATTTATCACCAAGTCTCCTTATAATACTCCTCATTGCCTAGCCCTAAGCTGGATTTATCACCAAGTCTCCTTATAACACTCCTCATTGCCTAGTCCTAAGCTGGATTTATCACCAAGTCTCCTTATAACACTCCTCATTGCCTAGCCGTAAGATGGATTTATCACTAAGTCTCCTTATAATACTCCTCATTGCCTCGCCCTAAACTCTGTCCACTGGCTTCAATTCCCACATTTACTGTTGCTGTCACAACTCCAAATGTTACATACCATTCTCTGTAAACCTTCCTGCCCTGCTCTCTCTGCCCTCATTACTACTTACTGTGCTACTTGTACTGTCCGTTCATCAAATCAGCAGCTGTTACATATCTACCACCCTACAAAACAGGGGCAAACTAGTGTATAAGTACTCTGGTGCCCAAGCCTGGAACAAACTTCCCGAAGACATATGCTGCATCGTACACCCATCCCACTTTAAAGAGAAACTCAAACTTCATCTACTCAGCTCCAAAACCTGCCCTTGTCTAACCCCAACTTAACTCCCCTCCCTCATTTGCTTTCCTCCCTTAGGCAGAAGTATTTCCCCATAGCAAATTCTTCAAAACCAAGCTCTCTAATCACGAGTGACAAATTTAAATCTTCATGCAAATATATACATATTATACCTACTTTGTATAAATATGATAAATACATTTGCTTGTATGTGAAATTTTGCTACAATATTTCCTAATGTTGTTGTTTAATCAAATTATTTTTTATATAACTGTACTTAGAATTTTTTTTTTTTTTGTAAACTGTATATCTATTCTTGGAGCTTTTCTCCTCTGGTCTCCACTGAAAATGGACCACAAGCCCAGTTGGACTAACCCGGTTAACAAATGTCAATAAATAAATAAAAAACATAAGCCCTATACAGTCTGCCTCAAAATACTGTTATTTTATTCGCTGTCCAACCGACTACTGATAGCAAACCTATGTCAGGCTTATAAGGTATCTACTGCACAACCCCAAGTCAGTTGGTATTGGCAGATTCTTAGATGCTTGGTTGGAGAGATGGCTGCATCTCTGAGGTTAGCATTACTCTGGAACAGACTTCTCCCTTCCATGTAAAACAAAGTTCATCCCTGTCAGTATTCAAGCATAATCTGGATCTGTGGATGGGAATGTGGACATTTTACCCCAGGACTGCCTCCTGTACTACTTATGGACAGAAGCCACACCTAAATGCTCTTCCTACAACATGGCCCCTATAAACACTCAATGATATTCCCTAGAAATAACCACTGTCTCACTCTGAACAAATTGCTGTTGTATGGGTAGTATGTCAATTAGACATTGGAATTATGGGTACTTTAAATTGTCTAAGCTTAAAATGGCCCACAAGGGCAGTTAACCTAGTAGTTACTTTCTAACTTATGAACATATGAAAGAAATGTCTGATTTTTTTTTCTTAGCTGTAATAACATTCAAGAAATTTGTTTCTCTTGGGGGGTTTTCCCATAAATACAGATGGCTTAACTGTAATGTGGTACATAAAGATGCAAGGTGGTGCATTGTCCTGCGCTCTATGTAGACTAACCACAAACATTAAGATCTGTCTTTTTCTATAAATGTATTGCAAGCAGTTCATCTTCTGGGAGTTATTTTTGGGGTACATATCTTAGTTAAATAGGGCTCTGGACCAGTAGTGGCAACTATACCCACATCCATTCCACATTTTTTACTTCAACCTGGTATCAGCTTGCCTTTGACCTTTTGGACATTTCAGAAATGCCCAGTTACATAAATTCTTTACCTGAAGTAAATGGCCATTCAAGAGCTAGAGGGGTATAAACTGCTGTAATAATTTCCTTAGGCTCCTCCGACTTAACTTATCCCAGTTGTAAACATGAGAGGAACCGGTCTTGCTAATTCTTATTGTTCCTTTTTAGCCCACATATCCTTGGTTGTTCCTTCTCAGTTTGTGATAACTTTCCTTCATCTTTTTTTTGTGTTATCGTTTTTATTCTTCAGCAAGGCAGGATTCTTCATCCGGTCTTGGAATTTTTCCATCTAAGAGCCTGTGAGTTGTAATTTTGAGTCAGTGCAGGGACTTGCTTGCTGCTCCTCTATGCCAAAAAACTTGCTATTGGGAATCCCTCTTTTTATTACTGCAGTGATTGTTGCATAATAGCACTCCAGGTAGAACTCTGATATCCTGGACTGTCTCACCTGTTGGCTTTTTGAGGGAATTTCTTACTTTGACTGTGGTGGTGCCTTGTCAGCCTGCCTACAACGAGAGCCTTTCTTTGGCTTCTGTACTTGCTGTGTAGACTTTCTTAGAGGGGTATTACATTTGCAACCTTTTGAAAAATCATTGCTTCTGCATTAGAACTTAATTTTGCCTTGGAGTCCTTTGCACAACCAACTTTAAACCAAATTTCATTCGTAGAAAATCTTCTAATAGAAGAGTTGCTTTACTTAATAGAGATGGACAGGCATATTAAGATCGATGAAAGAAATAGACTACAGAAAGTCAATAAAACCCCAAAAGTTAAAAGTTTGATAAAACAAATGAACACAGTAAATAGAACTGTTACTGAAGATTCATGCAATATAACAGAAGTAAATAGGATATATTACTGTGCAGCTAAATGAATAAGAGATAGTCTTACCACAAAAACATGGGGGAGAAATCAAAGTCATCATAGAGGTATCAAATAAAGAAAACTATAAAGCAAAGGTGGTAGTCTACTTAACACCGAAAGTGTGGTAAGAGACCTTGGGACACAGGTGGACAGTAGTCTCTCCTTTGATATTCACATCGCCACAGTAGTCAGGAAATCCTTCTATGTGGCATACTTCACACAGTTTCTCATCCAGGAAAAAAGAGGTTGTTGTTCCACTCTACTCATCCACTCATTAGACCCATTATAGAGTACAACGCCCCTTTTGGTGTGTACCTCACAAGACATCTACAACAACTGGAAAGGCCACAGAAATACCTCACAAAGAGGATTACTGGCCTCAAACAGATGCCCTACGCAGACCGTCTCAAAAAACTCTAGCTTTACTCCATCACATATTGCGTACTCAGAGGCGATCTATGCCTAACATACAAAGCTATGGCCAACCTAGAGCTGTTGGACATGCTCCACGTAAAGAAATCCCAATCCCTCCGAGCTACACGCTCGAGGGACCTAAACCTTGTCACCACAATAAGCAGAACATGCTGGAGGGATAGATTCCTGTCCCAGAGACTTCCCATACTTTGGAACAAACTACCTATCTATATCAAACAAAGCTCCTCATTAGCACTTTCAAGAAAAATCATGATGATTGGATGGGAAATAGGAAATTCACCCTGGGATCACCTCTGTGGCTCTGCTCGACAGGGGCACAGGAAAATAATTTTCTTGGGTGGTGAAACCCAGGGTACCTTTTTGGCTAGGCTTGTATAGGCCCTAGGGCCGATAGCCTAGTTACCTACCTATGAACCTATAAGATAAGAAGTGTTGCTGTTATGAGAGTACAGAAGAGGCAACAGATCAACAAATTACTCAGAAAGATAGACGTGATAAAAGCAATGCGCAATATCAGAATAGATTGGGATCTGTCATGTACTGTCGCAAAAAATAAACTAAAAATGTTAGCACAGGCAGAAAAACTTAGAGGATATTCAGATAAATATAAAGTAAAAGTACAAAATAAGCAATTTATTGATGACCCCACAATGTTTTATATAGGGAATTGGGAAGCAAGGCAAAAGGAATTGAAACATCACCAAAAAAAAAAAAAAAAAGAAATAGATACATTTTGGAGAAATATCTATGAAGATCCTATGGGGCATAACAAAGATGCTAAATGGATAGAGTAAAAGACAAAATAAGAAGTTCAAATGTACAGGATATGAAATGGGATGAAGTAACAGCCAGAGAGATTGAAACAAAGTTAAGAAAATCTCCTAATTGGAAAACCCCAGGCCCAGATGCAGTACCTAACTTCTGGCTAAAAGTATTAACACCTTTACATGAAGATTTACCCATGAGTAAGAACTATTTATGCACACCCCAGACAGACACCAGACTGGTTAACAACAGGAAAAACAATACTCCTACTTAAGAGCAAACTTGCAAGCTATCCTAAAACTATAGACAATAATGCCTTCCAACAACATATAAACTGTACAGTGGAATTCATGCCAACAGAGTTTATAGTCACTTAGAAGAAAACTCAATTATGGCAGTAGAACAAAAGGGTAACAAAAGAAAGTCATATATATATATATATATATATATATATATATATATATATATATATATATAACCAAAAATACACCGAGGTAACACACAATAGCGTCTTTAATAACACAAAAAAATAAATAAGAACAGTGGTGAGCGCTTTCACAAAACTAATTGCTTCATCAGACAAGAAAATAAAACACTCCATTGCTTATATACAGATGGAACCATTGACTCGATCACTGATGTCATAGGTCAATTAAGGCATTAAAGCTATATAAAACTTATAAATTTAGAAAAGGCTACATATAGAGAAACTGCATATAAAAGACACATATAAAATACTGCATGTAAATGCATATAAAAACTGCATACAAAAACTATATACAAAACTGTTGGTAAAAGACGCAAGTAATGTGCATAGATATAAACTCCATAAATACTGTAGCTATTCTTATTGTTCTCACTGTTCTTATTTATTTTTTTGTGTTATTAAAGACGCTATTGTGTGGTACCTTGGTGTATTTTTGGTTATATATAGTTCTGGTTTTGTGCACCTGGGTTTTACCTGAAGCTGTTTCTCTCTTTATACATAACAAAAGAAAGTCATATGGAACAAAGCATCAGTTGTTAAAGTCATAGTGGAGAACTGTAAAAAGGGAGGAATCTAAGTATGGCATGGACAGACTACAGGAAAGCATTTGACAGTATCTCACATTCATGGATATGAGTGCTTAAAAATGTATAAGATACACCCTACACTGACTGATTACTTTACAATTTCCATGAAACAGTGGCAAACCACTTTGCAGTTAAACCATGATAAAGGACAAATTATTATTCCAGGGATAAAAATTCAAAGGGGGATATTCCAAGGTGACTCCCTGTCACCGCTGCTTTTTTTGTCTTGCCTTTAACCCATTAAGCTGTCTACTTAACAAATTAGGTCATGGTTACCATTTGACTTCCAGAAACATTAGGTCATGGTTACCATTTGGCTCCCAGAAATCAGCAAAGTGTAAAGACTTCTCATATTCTTTTTATAGGTAATTTAAAACTATATAGTTCATTAGGTGAAGAACTAAAAGCACAACTGCAAGTGGTCAAAACTTTTTCAGATTATATAATTTGAATGTTATTTGGTCTTGATAAATGTGAAAAAGCAACCTTTAAAGCAGGAAAGCTGCAGCACCAAGAAACCATCAGTGTGAGACAGGAATGTAATATAAAAGAATTTGATCAATATGTGAGTGTATAAATGTTTGGGAATTGATGAAGGATCAACAATAAAACATGAACACGTGAATAAAGCTTGGTAAGTAATATTTTAGAAGACTAAAATTAATACTGAATACAGCATTGACATCTAGGAACATAGTCCAAGCTATAAAACCAATTTGCTCTTCCTGTCCTGGATTACAGTTTTGGAGTAATTGATTGACCCCAAAAGGTGTTGAATAGGTTGGACAGGAAAACAAGAAGGATGCTTCATGCTCATCAAATGATTTATAAAAATCTGTATATACCAAGATTATATATTCCCCGTTCTGAAGAAGGTATGGGCTTCCTCGAAATTGATTACATGTATAGATCTGCAATCGTGGGACTGCATACATATCTGCTGACCTCACAAGACCCAAACGTAGTGAAAGTTTTGAAACATGAGGAGAATAGTTCTAAGATGAATGCTTAGTTTAACAGAAATATATTGGCGTGAGGTGGGAATGAAAATCAAACCAAAGTAGATATAAAATCAGGCAGCAACTGAATGTGCCAAAAAACAAATGAAAGAATACGAGATGAAGGATCAGAAGTGAAGGCAAGAAATGTGGAAAATGCAGAAATATAGTTGCAAGTATAGAAAACTCTTGGAGCAAGCTCATGTTGATGAGGATTGGATGCAGGAATGGTTAAGGAGAGGTGAATTTAAACCAAAAAGACCGAAAGTTAATATTAGTGACCCAAGATGGTGGACTATGTACATGTTGGTTTACAAAGGCCTTTGAACATATGGGAGAAATGGACAAATGTAGGTTTTGTAAAACAGAATTGGAAGCCGTCGCACATTTTGTTGCTGTTTCTGATATACTGTTGGGAGAAGGACTGTACACTGAAAGGCATAATAATGTGGCAAGACTGTTAGACTGGGGATTGTGCAAACATTATAACTGAAAAACATTGAAAACAAGAGCCACAAAGCATTACAGGAAATGATGAAGTCTGTAGCACATGGGTGGGATCACCCATTTCCAACATTTCAAAAAATCAGTGCGAGAAAACTAGATGTAGTAGTCATTGCTACTTTTGTCTTCTTTTCATTGATCATTGAAATTGCTACACCCAGTTACGTACAGAGCGACGCATCATAAAGTACCAGGATTTGTAGGTAGAAATGAGGGCAGTGTGGAAGAAAGATACCTAGACCGTTCCAATAGTAGTAGTAGCAGCAATGGGTCTTAAAAAACAAGACTTTATATCATACTTTGATATGTTACAGATACATGTAACTCCATACGAATCTCAGGACGAGTCATTACTGGGTATACTGCAAGTGCTGCAAAGAACACTTCTGGTTAACATTAATGATTGAAATAATACTCTTCATGAACTTTAGTCATATTTTGACTTAGGAATGGGATCCATTCCGGTCATGATATTAGAAACCCAAAAGACTTGGAGAAATTAAAAAGGGCTAAAACCATTCTGTTCTTTCCTTTGTGTTCCTTTGTGGAAGACTGCCCTCCCTAACCTTGGGCAGAAGTGCATCTGAGTTGCTTATTGTAATGTGTTTATACCTTTGTGTCCTTTCATAAGGACAGAATTGTTTCTGTCAGTTCTTTTTTTATTCCTGAAGTCGTGTGACATTCTGTTGTCATCACAGTGGATGAGAGTGTGTTCTCTAGATGGAAAGGATCATAGGCATTAGTTTAGGTTTTCAGAACCAAACATGTCAGAAAATTAAGAGCAGCTTTTTGGTGTCTTGGATCTACAATCGTGGGACTGCATACATATCTGCTGACCTCACAAGACCCAAACGTAGTGAAAGTTTTGAAACATGAGGAGAATAGTTCTAAGATGAATGCTTAGTTTAACAGAAATATATTGGCGTGAGGTGGGAATGAAAATCAAACCAAAGTAGATATAAAATCAGGCAGCAACTGAATGTGCCAAAAAACAAATGAAAGAATACGAGATGAAGGATCAGAAGTGAAGGCAAGAAATGTGGAAAATGCAGAAATATAGTTGCAAGTATAGAAAACTCTTGGAGCAAGCTCATGTTGATGAGGATTGGATGCAGGAATGGTTAAGGAGAGGTGAATTTAAACCAAAAAGACCGAAAGTTAATATTAGTGACCCAAGATGGTGGACTATGTACATGTTGGTTTACAAAGGCCTTTGAACATATGGGAGAAATGGACAAATGTAGGTTTTGTAAAACAGAATTGGAAGCCGTCGCACATTTTGTTGCTGTTTCTGATATACTGTTGGGAGAAGGACTGTACACTGAAAGGCATAATAATGTGGCAAGACTGTTAGACTGGGGATTGTGCAAACATTATAACTGAAAAACATTGAAAACAAGAGCCACAAAGCATTACAGGAAATGATGAAGTCTGTAGCACATGGGTGGGATCACCCATTTCCAACATTTCAAAAAATCAGTGCGAGAAAACTAGATGTAGTAGTCATTGCTACTTTTGTCTTCTTTTCATTGATCATTGAAATTGCTACACCCAGTTACGTACAGAGCGACGCATCATAAAGTACCAGGATTTGTAGGTAGAAATGAGGGCAGTGTGGAAGAAAGATACCTAGACCGTTCCAATAGTAGTAGTAGCAGCAATGGGTCTTAAAAAACAAGACTTTATATCATACTTTGATATGTTACAGATACATGTAATTCCATACGAATCTCAGGACGAGTCATTACTGGGTATACTGCAAGTGCTGCAAAGAACACTTCTGGTTAACATTAATGATTGAAATAATACTCTTTATGAACTTTAGTCATATTTTGACTTAGGAATGGGATCCATTCCGGTCATGATATTAGAAACCCAAAAGACTTGGAGAAATTAAAAAGGGCTAAAACCATTCTGTTCTTTCCTTTGTGTTCCTTTGTGGAAGACTGCCCTCCCTAACCTTGGGCAGAAGTGCATCTGAGTTGCTTATTGTAATGTGTTTATACCTTTGTGTCCTTTCATAAGGACAGAATTGTTTCTGTCAGTTCTTTTTTTATTCCTGAAGTCGTGTGACATTCTGTTGTCAATTCATCTTTGTTCTGTTGTCATCACAGTGGATGAGAGTGTGTTCTCTAGATGGAAAGGATCATAGGCATTAGTTTAGGTTTTCAGAACCAAACATGTCAGAAAATTAAGAGCAGCTTTTTGGTGTCTTTTCATCAGTATCCTTGGGCACTCTTGAGGGCTATCAGACCATTTCCAGTTAGATTGCTGGATGCATAGTATTTTGCTATGCTGTAGTTAAACTGAGTCGGGGACAAGTAAGAGCCCTTTCTACAAGGGCAGCAGCTACATCTGATGAGTTGTTTTAGTTATGCTGATGTCTATGAAGTAGCAGCGTGGTTTAGTATCTTCATCCTTACGTAACATTACAATCCGGATGGCCTTTCAAAGGCCACAGATGGCCCTACATAGGCTAGCTGCCCCCCCTATTCTGGGTTCATAGCTTGGTATTCCACCCATCCAAATCAGTCTGACAACAGGGACAGTGAAATGCTGTAGTACAGCTATGCAACTAATTTACCATACGAGAAGAGAATTCCACTGTTCATCTCTTCACTGTGGATATCATCCCATCTCCCTTCTTGTCTGATTATTTTTGTTGTTCACTCGTAGCACTATGCCTAGGGGAATAAATATTTGTGTGTTCGGCTTGAGTATGGCCATGATGCAGCATTGAGGCCCAGTCCTTTGTACTGGAAGGGTCCGAATGGCCAGAAAAGGAGTTATGATGGCTGATGAGGGTGAATGGCAGCTGTGGCTTTTACATTTGTATTTAACCTTTGGTCTGCCACCGTGACAGCATGGTGTATTTACCTATTTCTTTGACAAGAAAACAAAGTGAAAGACCATGTATAATGTACTGTCTTTGACGGGTGCTCATGGAACTTCCAGCTGAATATTACTACTGACATCTGCTGAGAATCACCAGAAGTCTGCGATTATCTTTTTTCCAGAAAGAGGCAACTTCTTTGTGCACCACTAGCAGCTGAGGAAGTGATAGGTATTAGCCTGTTGAATCTTTTGACTTTGGAACCCATTTTTAGAGAATTGTACATAATTAATTTCTGTCTCATCTGTGTGGCTCCCATATCTGTCAAGTTTACTTAGGAGGGGCAGATTTGTTCCTGCATGTATTCTACAGTAACTGCTCTTAGCTTCTTCTGCTGCATCCCATTTGCTGCTTAGGAATTTAGCTTGGTCAGAGAGGTACAGTACTCCGGCTTTATATCGAGCGACATTATTAAGAAGGCATGGATATTTTTTCATATTATGTTATGGTGGGTGCTTCACCCAGCTGTGATGAACTGCAAGCTGATATCCTAACCTTTGGTGACTTGAGAGATTATTTTTCTACCATATAGTTTTTTCTTTGTTTTGAACTAGTTTGAGTAAAATGTTAATAGGAATTAGAATACATTTCCTGTGGTGCTTTGCATTATAGTTGTATAACCAGCTGGGTAAAACATGAATGCACACCCTGCATTTAGGGATGAGCTTGAGTGCCTTTCATGTTCCCATTCTCCCTGTTTTGGAATTCCTGATATTAAACAAGTTTTGTTATTGCTCATACAGACACTTTCATAGTGGCTGGAAAAGGGAGAAGTTAAAAGTTTCATACATTTGAAATTTGATGCCATTTAATGAATTACTAGCCTGCTAAAGGTGGCAGGTGATCATGTTGTCAGTGTGATAGAAATGAACAATTTTGTTCTGACAAACACAAGTAAAATGTCTCTGACAATTTCTGTGCAACGTGGTGGCTGTCTTTCTGACAAAAGTAAATGTCTCATCTGAAAACACTGGTGCATTCTGAAACGCTCCATATTTAAAAGAAGCAGCTCACAGGGGGTGAATTGCTTTGTCAGACATTGTGTTAAAATACTTTTCCAGTGTTTTCTGCCTTATCTTTACACTACGGCATGTGGTGTGTCAACTGCCGAACAGCACCTTTGCTCATTAGGGAACATTTCTGTCTGCTTTCTCTGTAAGAAAAATACTTGTCAAGTGTATGGAAAACACTTCTTCTATCACTGAGTGAAAACGGTGAACTTTACCCTTAGTACATCAGTGTAAGAAAAATGTTTTGTATCGGTAGACTTTAATGGATGCACCACTGCACATGCTCCAAGCTGCCCTATTAAAGTCAGTGGACATTATCATGTGTTACCCCAGGTAACATCACGGCAGGAAAGTGTAAATGTATTAGGCTATGATTTAATGAAATGTTTAAAAATGCCACAATGTATATGGAAACATTGGAAAATCCCTTAAAAAACCAACATCGTGTTTATTTTGTTATCATCAAAATGGATGGGATTGTGTTCTCGTTGGAACATACCATCTTTGAATAATCCTGGACTGTGTTGCATTCCAAATGTTTAGGAGCCAGTTGACATTTGCATATAACTTTTAGAGACGCACTTTTAAGTATCTTGTGTATGTTAAACTTTTTATAGAGGATGTACAAGGGCATACCACACGGGTAGTTTGAAAATTACATACTGAAACTCATAGGGCAGTCCTTCTGTCTAGCTGTCATTAGTGCTAACAAGTGCAGTGATTTGAAAAGTAATTAGTCTGCAGTATGCTGGAGCAGTTTAATTGATGCATATAGAAAGGGTATTTTTTTTTCTTTCAGCTTTCACTTTGCAAAAAGAAAACATGGAAACTCTAGAAGCAATAACTTACTTGGCTACAAAACTGGATGTGCTTCCATCAGACTTCAGTTATGCAGGAATAAAAGATAAAAAAGCTGTTACATTCCAAACCATGGTTGTGAAAAAGGTGGCACCGAAAAGGTATTTGTCATAGTCCTCTCATTTTCATTGTATAGCAGGACTTTATAGTGAGGCTAGCTGTATCCAGGAATCAAACCACAGCACTGATGGATATTGTGATCGCATTCTGTAAAATTAATTGTAAAATGTGTTTTGATTTCTCTTAAAGGGAATACTTGTAAACGACTTTATATATATATATATATATATATATATATATATATATATATATCTATATCTATATCTATATATATGTTTTTTTTTTTTTTTAATTTTGACTTTTTGTTTTCAAATGTAGTGTAAAGGGAGACTAGTGATTAGCTTTCTCAATGTTACTGAAAGAGCATGGTATTGCAGAGACAGAGATTAGGATTCCCAGTAGGTGGAGAAACTTTGCAGTGGTCTGAGACTTTTAATTCATCTGTCTTATATTGCCATATGTGGGAAGCAGGAACGTGCCTCTCTCTAGCTGCAGTGTGCATCTGATTGCATGCCTTCCTTTGCTGCAAAGGTGGTTCTGGGATATGTGGTATTTGCTTCCAAGAGTTTGTACATAATTTGCAATAGAAAAATTGGCTCCAACTGCCCAGAATTATATTATTCCAAAGCAATTCAGATAACTAATGACTTTGATTACCGAAATTTCGATTTACTCCTCACGTGAGTGTGTGTGTGTGTGTGTGTGTGTGTGTGTGTGTGTGTGTGTGTGTGTGTGTGTGTGTGTGTGTGTGTGTGTGTGTGTGTGTGTGAGTGTGTGTTTGTGTGTGTGTGTAGATATACTTTTGTGTGTATGTATGGGTATACATTTGTGTGTGTGCGCATCTGTGTAGGTATACTTTTGTGTGTGTGTGTGGGTGTATGTGGATATGGGTGTATGTGGGTGTGCGTGTATGGGTGTATGTGTGTGTGTGTGGGTATACTTTTGTGTGTGTGTATGTGTGTGTGGGGGGGTAGGTATACATTTGTGTGTTTGTGTGGGTATACATTTGTGTGTGTGTGTGGGTATAATTGTGTGTCTGTGGGGGGGTAGGTTTACATTTGTGTGTTTGTGTAGGTATAATTTTGTGTGTGTGTGTGTGTGTGTGTGTGTGTGTGGTTCCTGAGTTGGGGTGCCACCACATTCACCTTCTGTCTCTTACTCTCACTTAGTGCCAGGACTGGTTCTGGCTTCCCTGTGACCATGTTTTGGATGATCAGATAATTGGAGAATGAATGAATATGAGAGGAAAAGACAAGACGTCTGAAGAGGTACAATATGCCAGATTTGTGCATGTCACTGAAAAAGAAGCCTTGAAGTTATTTAATTACTTTACAAGGAAAATGAAAGAAGAGCAGCAATTCAATTTCAGGAATTATTGTGAGCATAGATGTAGCTTGCTGTTTATTCACATTTTACTCTTTCCAAGGGCATAAAGCTCCTAAACCTGTAACCTAAAGAACTGACCCAAAAATTGAATTTGGTGAGTTTCAGTGTTCTTTAATAAGGGACAGAATAATTTGTGATATACAGCACAATAAAACAAAGGGCAGGCTGTTAATAGAAGCACAGCATCTTGCTTCTTTCACTTCCTGGTCCAGAAGGTCCTTCTGCTTCACCATCAGGATGAAATTCTATATTTGGCTTTATTTGTTTACCATTTGATTTGCTGACCAGGGTATCGAACATTGATCCAGCTGGATTATTTTCAGACTCCGCCCATCATGAGAGTGCTTCATCTCATAGTTTGAATGTGTACCTACCAGAGGGCTTTCTCTCTGCCTGTTTTCTCTTAAGTGCTTTGTACCACAATGCCTGCTGACTATCCTGTCACCCCCCCACAACAAGACTTAAGCCCATTACTTCCTCTGAAATGGGGGTTTCCAGCAGAGAACCATCCAGAGGGCCATTATCCAGATATCCATGAGGATGCTTGGTCTCCAGCCATCCACAGAATATCAGCTGCAGCCTAATTGTCCACCAAATTGCCTATCAGTACCATCATACAGACCATCCCAGCCAGTGTCACCATCAGCCACTACCCAACAGCCTAAATACCTGCTGAATGGACTACATGTCCCACACTACTGTCAGCCCTCTGGTCTGCTGGGTACATGGCAAAGGTCTCATTAGTGTGGACATCTCTTGGTGGCTAATATAGGCACTGCGTTACCTGTGGTATATGCAGTACCCTTTCCCCTGACTTATGTATACTACCACATAGACATGCCTCTTGAACGCTACCATCACTTGCTTGGTTGGGATGCAAAGCCTGTATCCTCCAGTTTGTGGACACTTGTATAAGCTTCTGTCTGCACTCGAGCACTGACCAGCTGGGATTGCCTATTCTTCCTCCTACTGGAATGTGTGAGCTGGCATCTGCCATTCCCCTTCATGTCTCCCACCAGGGTCTTCCAAAACCTTCTCCTGTCTCATATGGTGCTTTTATACTTGTAAGCTACAAAGCCAGTGTAGTGGATTGTTTTGTTTTGAGGTCATTCAAGAAATTTAAAAAAAATAGTTCCATTTGTTGAAAACAGAAGATATTTTTTTATTGGTACAAAGACCACAATGATGTTCCAGTACAGATTAATTTGTTAAGGTTATCTTTTTGAACATCTTAATGGGATCTGTCTTTCAAGTTTTAGAACAAGGTACTACATACAACTGTACTTCTTTTAATTAATGCTGTTTATCTTATTGTCTTATGAGTATAACATGACATTGTAGCAGAACTTGAGCAGTAATTTGTGCTGATGATTTTGCAATAAAATAGTGGAGATTCCTTTACAGATTATAGTGCAGTGAATTGATGGCCTGTATGCTTTTACATCTGTGTATATTTTA
Source organism: Protopterus annectens (assembly GCF_019279795.1). Lineage (NCBI taxonomy): Eukaryota > Metazoa > Chordata > Ceratodontiformes > Protopteridae > Protopterus > Protopterus annectens. The sequence goes on from NC_056745.1 coordinate 47,005,839, forward strand.
AGTAAGCACAAAGTCTGAAAAAAAAAATCTGATGCTTTTAAAGTGTAAAGCCACAGTCGTACACTTAAGTTTTTCAATGAGGCATGTGGTACCTTCAGTGTTGTGTTTCATAGGAGCAATCTTTTAAATAAAATCCTTCATCTTAATTTTCTCTCTGTGATTTCACCAAAGTGTTCATTGAGCTTTGCCCTCCGTGATGTTAACTGAGGGAGTATGTGTTGGTGTGTCAGTAGACTTTAATGGGAGTACTACAGAGCATGCCTGGAGCTCCATCCATTAAAGGTTATAGATGTACGTCCATGCAAGTCCTCTAGTGACATAAGTGAGAAATTCAGTAAAATTGTGAAATTTGTGGGTAGGTACTAAATAAAAGATTTACTGAGATTTTTGTTAAGAAACTGCCCACTTAATTTTACTCAGATGGGGTGGAAAATACATCATGATGTGTTGTGAAGTATAGTAAAAGTGAGACTTCACACTTTAAGTAGGCAAAGTCAAATACAAAGACATATTTTTCCGAGTTAGAACATGACATGAAGCTTGTAACATTTAGCTGCTTCATTACTTTCTGTCTCTGAATTGCTGTTCATTAAAGTCATGTTCAGCTGCCTGTTTTATTTCTATTTAGTTCTAGGATAAATTGTAGCATTGTGCAATATTATAACACTCTTAACTGAATGTACAGTTATGAAGGTGAAAATAGCCTAAAAAAAAAAACAGTATATTTTATGCAGGGTGGCAACCCCACTGAACCCTCTACCCCACCCCATCTGAAGGGCTGTGCTCATCTGCCTCCCAACACAGGTATATATTTCCACTCAGAATTCATAGCTCCTCAGAGGAAAGGAATACCACATTAGGTTATTTTAGCTTTCATAATTTAATAACTGAATAAGAACGTTATAATGGTTTACCTTGAAAACCTGAATGTATAAAAACATTGTTTCCATTCCATTTTGAAGTGAATCTGTTTTACTGCATGGTACAGTCCTTTAAGGCATTTCTGAATGTTGTGTAATGGCTTGCCTAACTCATTGTATCAGAGTACAGACTTTGTAAGGTAGCTGTAAAAATACTGTAGACTTAGCTTGCTGGCAGTTGTGCAGCTGCTCCTCTGAGTTCTCTCCACTTCCATTTATCTTCTTTTTTCTAAGTTTACCTGTCAGTTTTGTAGTCCGTTACTAATAAGGAATTTTAACCCTTTCTTCATTGGGTTCTGATTTATTTGGTATTGCCCGAACCCCTTCATTGCCCTCCTTACTGTCCCTCCTATGTCATGTGACACTTGCTTTTCATTGCAACTTTAATTTTGTGTTCCATTTTGTATTCCTCTGCAACACTCTCTTTAGCATGGTGAGGCCTACAGAACTGGCCCATACTCCTCCAATTTACTTCTCAGCACTGAAGTAAACAGTAATGAAAAAAATGCAACTTTTTTAACTGTGTTTTCTTGTTTTGTACCCAACATCCTGTTGAGAGTGACTGTACCTTCTTGTACTGATCAGGATAGTTAAGCTATTGAATAATTGTGACCCCCAAGTGTTCTTCCTGTGTGGACTTCGGCGTCTTCACATCCACTGGCTGTTTGGCATAGATAGGCAGAGCCCTCGCTGTGGACATGTGTTAATCTAGCAGGCATGGTTTTAGAAATAGTCCATTGGTGGTAAAGGAGTGAGTGGCTAACATCAGCTCACCCATCCTTAGAAGAGAGAATTGGCTAGGCCTATTCCATGGGCAACTCCTGATGAACGCTAGGTAAACATTTCAGCAGGACTGTCTAGTTGTCAAGTTCCTATGTTTGACAACCAGTGAATAGCAACTTTTGCTAATCTTCAGAGTTTAGAAGCCTGTACCGCAGGACATTGCTCCAAAAGGAGCTCACCGTCCACCATAGGGAAAGGCCAGAATAGGATAAAAAATAACCCATCAGCTGCAGATGACAGCATCACAGCCTCAGCTCTTCACCTCCATGTCTAAATGGGTGGACAGGACAGGAAATTAAAGGGTCCATTGGGTTTTGGCAGTGCGTGTTGGTCAAGGCTTATTGGACGATACCAAAAGATACATCCTTCTTTTACTTAATTTAATTAGACTTGTAACACTCTGCAGACTGATTACTTAGTATTTACCTATGAAACAGTGAAATAAAATCTAGTTAAACTACCCCCCGACTGCAATTTTTTATCATGAAATGTTTTATAAAAATATTAATAAGACCAAAGATTTTTTTACTTGTTTTCCATTTAGTGTCCTTCTAAACACTGATGGCATAAAGTATGGCATATGCTTTATAGTCCACCCACAAGTTTAACAAAGTCAGCAAAATTCCAGTCTTTCTCAGCCAGTCTTTTCTTCAAGAACCATATTTCACAAATGTGATTGATACTTTCTGGTCCCCTTTTTAATTTACTAATTTCACTGTTGCCGGTGTTCTTCCTGATCATCCTCATCTCCTAACACCAGACTCTGGTTCAAGTCCAAGTTGCGCCTTATTCTTCTAGTCAAAGTCTGTTCGTTTTTCTTCTCTCAAGCATTTTCCTTTGGAGCATTGGAAAAAGTCTCACTGGAAAAGTATCTCTATGAGCTTTATTGTCAGAAGAATGAGAAACCGGAGTCCCCTTTTGCTTGCTGGATCACTTTTTGATGGATAAAGTTCTTTATTTCCTCATTAGCCCGTTCTTCATCAAAAAATGTGATCCTCCAGGAAAAAATATTTTGAAGACAGCTATGTACACAGCTTGAATCTCATAACTATTTCTCAACATTCCCTGATTGATGGGATACATTTATTTTATTATATTTTTTTATTCTTTGTTAACCAGTTAGTCCCACTAGGACAGCCTGTTTTCAGGTAATACCCCAGGTGGTATTTACACTACTAGGGGCAGTTTTGCCAGTGCATGGGGGAACTTACCCTACTCTTTCCAGTAGGTGCTGTGGGATCTTTTACATCTGCCTGAACTGCCTGCAACTCAAGCAGATGAGACCTCAGTTTAACATCTCATCTGAAGGATGGCACACTCAGGAGTGCAGCACCCCCCATACTGTACTGCAGTATTGAACAATCAGTCTACCTGGTGTGGGAATAGAAACCACAGGCTTCTGCACCAAAGATAAGTGTGCTACCTGTTGCAACAATTTGCTTCTCTTCTGCATGGTGCACAGTGAGTAATCATTTTCCACAAATTTTTTTTCAGTTTTTAATACTTATTCTTTCTGCCAGAATTTAGTCAGGATCAACTCTTTCTGCTGGTGGTATGATGGGATTTTTACTAATACATGTCTTGGCTGTGCATGCTGACTTCTAACGCTGCCATTTTTGAAACATCTCTTCTTGAGAAGCCTTATGATCAGGAGCGACCTTAGGCCAACTGGTGCCCTAGGCAAAAGGGCTCCATGGCACCCCACCACCACACCACCCAGTGCCCCCATCGCTGGCTACCTACACCACATGAATACTGGAAAAGCACCCCCGCTAGACAGTGCCCTAGGCAGCCGCCTATTTGGCCTATGCCTAAGGCAGGCTATGTAATCAGCCATCCTTTTTTTTTTTTCTTCATTTCAGCTTCTAAATTTTCCAGTTTTATCTGCTCATATGAATAGCTAGTAATTTGAGCCGATATATTCTTTCAGTATTTCATTTATTTTAAAAACCTCTGTCTGGGTTTGATTTATTTTTTTCCTCTAAATTACTGGAAGCAACTTGTATGCCAAATCTGAAACTTGAACTGCTTTCTGCTGAACAGCTGCAAGATTCTCTCCAGCTGGACTTTTCTCTTGTACTTTTCTGGTTGATTTTATTTATTTATTTAGTTAGTTTAGTTTAGTTTATTTAACGGCGTAGTACACTGATCACTACAGACCATTTACAGGCACAGCTTGGTTGAAGAAATTCACAAAGAAAATGGAACAAATTCACAAACACAGAGTAATCACAGGAGGTCGATAATCCTATAGACAATTGATATAATATGTAAATAGTATTAGCAGAGTAGATTCATCTCAGGTTCTACAAATTTCTTTCTTGCTGGCATGCAGGCAGTGTATATAATGACCAGCGACTAACTTTTATGCAAGGAGACAGTTGTACTGTCCCTTTTTTAACCGTTTTTGTTTTCACACTGAGAGAGCTCAAATCACCTTGCTGATCATTGTGCAACCATTTTGAAAGTCCATCAACTCAATGTTAAACCATGGTTCCTGTTAGAATGTTGCCATAATACATGTACTAACTTGAGCAATCTGGTAAAAGTGCAACTGCAGCCACATTTATTATATGCTTCTACAAGGTTACCTGGATTCTCAGCACTGACCATCTCCATGGAGTTGGTCAAGACCTGGGCATTTGGTAACTCTAAGCTCTCTACATGTAAGACTAAAATTGACTAGGTAATGGTCTGACTAGGGGACAGGATGACCATTAAATCCCTGGTGTAAACACCAAGCTGGAAGATTAAGTTAAAATAAATGTTGAGACCGCTGGATTGCAGTGGAAACCACCTGATTAAAGCCAAAGATCTCCAACAAACCTAGTAGCTATGTGGCAATTTCACAGATGTCCTCTTCAACCCAGGTAATAAAGTCCCCCAGAATTAACAACCAAGATGATTTTATTTGTATTTGTTGACCAGAGTAGATCAGTGAATCCACAGGACCATTTTCTGTCTTAGACCAGGGGTTCATGAAATTTTCCGGTCAGATCAAAGGTCAATGAGGAGGTCAGGGAATTCATGCAGAAGTTCACCAAGGTAAGATGGTGGATTACACAAAGACCTAAGAGGGTACAAGACCCAGGGTAAGGCCCTGAGCATTCATCTAACCATGTCTGTGACAAATACCAGATTGACCATCCAGAGCCAGTCGGAAGTAATACCCAGATTATTCCTGAATGACATGGCATTACATAACACAACCCTAGAAAATAGTCCAGGAGAACAGGTCCTGCTTATCAGTCCTCTGCCTGAGATACTGACAGGAGGCAGGTATCCTCCATGTCCCCATGACGTTTCACCCTGAAGTGGCACTAATTATCCCTTACCACAGCATAGCCCCCTAGATTAGGATGTGCAGAGAGCTTCTTCTAGCTCTAGGCATTTGACCACCTGTTGTCTAAGTGTAGACTAGATTATCAGCTGGTGAAGATCCAGAAGGAGGCTCCTCAACGGGGATAGTAACATAATGGCAACCTAAGGATGCTAATGTAAAAGCAGTCTAAACAGCAAATAGTCAAATGATATTTAACAGAGGAAAACAAGATCAATCATGGGTAAAATTGCAGCCGGAGGATAATCAGTTGTTCACCAGTAAAGACAAATAATGTTTTGAAGTTGGATTTTCAGTCCGGTCTAAAATTATAAAGTCTAATTCTGCACCAATACCAAACAATTAGTTGCCAATAGAGTTCACATTTCTTGTAACCTTAAACTAAGAGCCGTCAGACTTGCAGGCTGGTGGCCTGATTCTTCTTATTTTCAGCTTTGTAAATGGCTGCCATTCTATCCAGCTGCAGCCATTAGAAGCCATTCCAACTGCTAGTAACAAGTAAATCAGCCCAATTAATGGATCACCAAGTATACCATAAATTCCTGGGTTTTTCGACTGTTTCATAGTTGGCCATTGTTAAAGGACAGTTTGCTCCTTAACGAACGTAAATTCAGGGGAGCATGTTACTGAACTTTGGCCTCCTCCAGCACAGAACAATATCTAGATAGTAATACAAAACAACCTTAGTGTTAATTAATAGAACATGGAAGCGATACATGGAGGAGCTTTATTAGAAATTAATAAAACATGGAGGGGCAGTAGCTGTAGAAAACATCAAGATAATTTCTGTTAACTCAAAGAACAATTGGCAAAGAAAGTAAGGGACTCAGAAAGTCAAGGATATAATCGGTATGGTGTTCAAGAAAAGTTGGTTTTATTTGCAGATGATATTATTTTGGACCTGACAAAACCTGAAAAAGATATTACAGTGTTATGGAACATTTTGAGACCATTTCAGATCTTTTTGGAATCCAAAATTAATGAAGCTAAAACAAAGGCGTTAGTGGTAAATTATGTACCCACACATGAACTGGTTCAGGAATACCCATATTTATTGGGACATGATAAAATTAAATACTTAGAGTATGGATAAAAATTATTCTAGTGTGGCAGCTAAGGATGTGGGAAGAGACTAAACAAAAGATAATACAAAAACTGAGAAAGTAGAAACATTGTTATATGGATGGTAAGATACAAGCAGTTAAAATGTTTTTAGTCCCTTTAATCTGATACACAGGTCAGACATATTTTTATCAACCAGAGGAGAAGTTGTGGGTAGCAATTAATAAAGAGCTGAAGGATTTTATCTGGTAGGGGAAGATGACGAGTCCAGATGTTCATCGTGTTACGCTGCTGCAGTCATTACACTTGGGTTATCCTGCCGTCAGGCGGTCCCGCAGTCGGCCAGAGTTCCAAAGTCTTGGTCCGACATCGCTGTCGCTTCTTCCCTGACGTCAGTGCGCCAGGGGTATATAAGATGCATCCAACGCCATTTTCTTCAGTCTTTCTTGCCGCGCAGTGCCCGAAGCAGAAGCAGTTCGCAAGTGCCGGCCGGCCGACTCCTGAGATTTTCGAAGTCGAATTTCAGATCCGAAGTCTTCAATAAAGCTAAGTACCCCATTGGGGAAACTTTTTTCTTGCCTCAGACCGATGTCAGAAAAAGTTAATAATTGTATTTCTTGTGGGAAGCAAATACCTCATAAGGACTTGCACTCTTACTGTATTCCATGCCTAGGCCCTGATCACGATGTCTCTAGTTGTCGGTTTTGTGCTAGATTTAACAAACGCACTGTAAAAAGACGTTTTGATTTTGCTTTGCACTACTTTGGCTGAAGGTTCAATTATAATATGCCGTCGGATCAACCGACGACCGCAATACCGAAAAAACGCAAGGACAAGGATAAAGACAGGCATCAGAGGCCCAAAACCGACGACAAAACCTCTTCTAGGCCAGTCGCTGGTTCTCAGTGAGGCGCTTTCGCAGCCCCTGACACCTGTTACCTCAGAGCCACAGGCCGCCTCCAACTCCCATGTGGAGACAACTAGGCCTCTGGAAACTCAAGGTATTGGGCCTACGGAAACTAATCCCTCAGATGGGTCCGGAGCCGATGAGCAGGCATCGGCTTCTGAGGGTGTTTTCAGACCTTCACAACTTACCATTAAAACAACAGCCAAGACAAAAGTACCATTAAAGACAAAGAAACAAGTACAGCATTGTCCTGGACAGTCCTCCATGCCTAAAAAACAGATGCTTAAAATGGCCGAAGACCTCATTACTCTAATCAGGGGTTCCCATCCCCCTCCTGAGAAAAGGCCTAGGCAGGATACAGACTATGATTCCTCTGATCAGGTTTCCATTTCATTGGATTCCTCTTCAGACCAGGGATACTCTCTACCCCCCTATGAGGACTCTGATGCTGAAGAATCTATGCCTTCAGCCTCTCCTCCTGAGGATTACTCTTTAGGGGAAACTTTACATACCATGAGGGAGCATTTCCATTGGGAAAGGCAGGATTACTCAGAATCCAAGAAAAGGCTCAGGGATTTCCTTTTATTGCCTCAGCACAGGCCCTTGGCTATTCCGCCTGTGCTTGATATTGTGGATGATGTGTTCTCTGAATCCAGCTTATCTCCTGATTCTTTGCCCCCTGCACCAGCTAAGCCAGATAGATATTATAGAGTCCCAGACTCTCACAAGTTTCTTTATAAAAACCCTTTGGCGGATCCACAAACTATTTCCCAGGGTCCAAAAGGGGTTAAGGCTTCCATTGCAAAAAATCCAGTGCCTTCTGACAGAGATTCCAGAGCTTTGGATAGATGGGGGAAGAAAGTATACACTCCTGCAACTTTAGCAGTAAGAGCTTTAAATTGCCAGTTTCACATGCATAACTACCAACAATATTTAATGGCTCAGTTAAAACAGAAAATGCTTGCAAGCTCAGAAGCTCCTGATTGTAAAGAAATGCAGGATTTATTGCATGCAGTTGAACAGGTGGGAAAACATACTCTACAATGTGGTTTTGATTCTTTAGAGGCCTCTTGTAGGGCCGCATTTACAGGTTCTGTGATTTGAAGACATGCTTGGTTAAAAGAACAGAGTTTACCTGATCATGTTAAGGCAAAATTATTGGATGCTCCTTTACAGCATGATACCTTGTTTGGTGTTAAGAAGAGGTGTTAAAGAAAATGAAGGATAAAGCTAAATCTATGCAAACAGTCAAGGATTTCTTACAGGTACAACCACCTCGATTTAGCAGAAATTGGCCAACAAAGAATTGGTCCTTTCCAGAGTCAGACAGGCCACAGAGAGGCAGATACAGACGCCCAAGAGGCAGATCTCAACCCCAAGGCTCAAACAGACAACGACAGTGGGGCACCTCAACCCCAAAAGGAGGTGAGGACAAGTCTCAACCTTACAGGAAACAGTCACAATGACTTTCCCCTTCGTACGCCAAGCACTTCCCTTTTGGAAGCCCCCTTAGGGGGAAAACTAGCACTTTTTTTCTCAAAACTGGCAAACAATCACCCAAGACAAATGGGTTCTGAATATTGTGTCTCAAGGTTACAGGTTCCACTATCATACTTTACCAAGGCTAAAAGGAATGCCAGACCTGGCACAAAAACAAATTTCAGCCCTCATGGACATGAGAGCTATTCAAAAAGTACCACAACAGGAACAAGGACAACGATTTTACTCAAGACTCTTCCTAGTCCCAAGAAAGGACAAGGCCTGGAGGCCCATAGTAGACCTTAAAATTCTAAATACTTACCTGGATATTCCGAAATTCAAAATGTTGACATTACAGCAGCTTCTACCCATGCTGGGCAAGAAGGCTTGGCTTGTTACTCTGGACCTCAAAGAGGCATACCTGCTTGTCCCTATCAGACAAAATTGCAGAAGATACCTCAGATTCAAAGCTGGTACAATGCACTACCAATTCTCTGCACTGCCATTTGGCTTATCTACTGCGCCCAGGGTCTTCACAAAGTGCCTGGCACCAGTAATTGCATTTTGCAGACAAAAAGGAATTCAAATATATCCATACCTGAACGACTGCCTCATTCAAGCAGAGACAAAGGACATTCTTCTACAGCATCTGGCGTTTGTAAAAAGGTTGTTAATTTCTCTAGGGTACACAGTAAACGAAAAGAAGTCAAAACTAGTGCCCTCACAACAGATTATATTCCTGGGTGCCAGCTTAAATACAACGGCCCAGATGGCTTACCTCACGCCAGACAAGCAAGTTCAACTAACTCATTATTTTCAACTACTGGCAAAAAAGTCCCAGCTCCCTGCAAGAAAAATTCTGCAGGCCCTGGGATTCATGGCATCCTGCATACTACTAATACCATATGCCAGACTGCATATGAGGAAATTACAGAGGTAACTAAAAAGTGTTTGGACTCAACACTCTCACAGTTTAGAAGCAGTAATACCAGTGATTCCCTGCCTACAACAGGAGTTTCGATGGTGGGCACAGGCATGTCACCTAAACAAGGGTCAGCCTTTTACCCTACCCACAGCCAGGCAGACTCTAACAACAGATGCTTTGGATTACGCCTGGGAAGCACACATGGCAGGAAAATGCATTCAGGGCAAGTGGACCACAGACCAGATGCATCTTCACATCAATCAAAAAGAGATGTTGGCTGTTCAAAATGCCCTAACAGCATTTAAAGGACCTTCTGCATCCAGGACAATTATTATTAAAGCCATGACCTTGTGGAACACTGCTCTAACGTATCAAGTTCACCTGCAAGCACAATTCCTGCCAGGAAAGAAAAATACTCTGGCAGACAATCTCAGCAGAAATATCATGGACCCTCACGAATGGAAATTGAATCCACAAATCTTCAGCATGGTAACGCAAAAATGGAGATGCCCAGACATAGATCTTTTTGCCTCCCACTGAATTGCCAACTACAAAAATTCTGCACAAAGACTATCACAAGCAAGCATGGAAAGTGGATGCTCTGTTGATCAGATGGAAAAACCTAAAAGTTTATGCCTTCCCGCCACTGCCTCTCCTTTCAAAGGTACTCCTAAAAGCCAGAAAAGAAAAACCACAGATGATCCTGATTGCTCCAGACTGGCCACGCCAGCAGTGGTACCTTGTCTTAAAGAACTTCGCTCAAGGCCCACCGTGGATTTTGCCTCAAATTACGCACCTTCTGACTCAACAAAACAATCAGATCCTGCACGGTCAGCTCAAAACCCTAAACCTGGCTGCATGGCAGATTCATTAGTCAAACAGGCGACACCTCTCTCTCTAAAGCTGTCATGAATGTCATTTTGGAGGCCAGGAGGCCTAGCACCAGGAAAGCTTACTCAGAAAAATGGAAGAGATTCTGCGCCTGGAACCAGGCTCAAAACCTTGACCCTCTTGTTCCAAACATTCGTCAGATTTCACAATACTTAACTGAGATGCTGGACAGAGGCCTATCCTTCTCATCAATCAAGATCCACGCCTCTGCCATTTCAGCACATTACAACACGGATCCTCCTTTATTCTCTCATCCCTTGCTAAAACAGTACCTTAGAGGGGCTAAAAACATAAGACCGCCCCGAAGAGCACCAACACCAACTTGGGACCTCCATTTCGATTTGGAAAACTAACCCTGCCACCTTCTGAGCCAGCCAATACAGCCGATCTAAAATTTTATCATGGAAAACAGCTCTGCTTCAACTTCAGCACGAAGAGTCTCAGAGCTACAGGCATTAATGGCAGTGGAACCTTTTATAATTTTTCATCAGGACAGGGTTTCTTTAAGGATAAACCGTACCTTTATGTCAAAGGTGGTATCTAGTGTGGCTCTTAACCAAACCATCCATTTGCCAACTTTTTATCCAAACCCCCAGAATAAAGGGGAGAAACTTCTGCATTCTTTGGACATACACAGGCAGCTACATTTCTACTTGGACAAAACAAAAGCTTTCAGGAAAACTGAGCAACTGTTTGTAGCATATGCTGCAGGATCACAGGGCAAGGCTATCTCAAAGCAGACTATATCCAAATGGATAGGACACTGTATACGTTACTGCTACACACAGCATGGAAAATCAGTCCCAAATAACATTAGGCCGCATTCCACCAGGGCAACAGCCACTTCAACAGCCTTTCTCAGAGGAGCACCTACCAAGGAAATTCTGGAGGCTGCAACTTGGAGTTCAGTGCACACCTTTATCAAGCATTACCACCTGCCTCTTGACTCTAAATCCAGAGCAGGATTTGCCACTGCAGTTCTGCAGGGCCTCCTAGCCAATCCTAACTCTCTATAGACCAGCCACCCAACCTTAGCTTTGGGATTCTACCCAAGTGTAATGATTGCAGCAGTGTAACACGATGAACATAGTACAGTTTTGTACCTACCATAAATGTAGATGTTCGAGTGTTCACACTGCTGCAGTCCAGGTTACCCTCCCTCCATCCCCTCTGAACTAGCTGGACTTATCTATACCTTTCTATACTATACAACCTTTGTGGTGTATTTGCTTGTAAATGAATTGATTGTTATTTTTATATGTATATTTTTTATTAGCAATATGTATTGCTTGCCTACTTGGGGGCACCTGACATCTGGGGCAAGAAAAACTGAAGAAAATGGCATTGGATGCATCTTATATACCCCTGGTGCACTGACGTCAGGGAAGAAATGACAGCAACCGATGCCGGACCAAAACTTTGGAACTCTGTCCGACTGCGGGACTGCCTGACGGCAGGATAACCCAAGTGTATTGACTGCAGCAGTGTGAAAACTCGAGCATCTACATTTATGGTAGGTACAAAACTGTACTTTTTATAAGCTGATTCATCCAGTAGAACAGGGCGGATTGGGATTATCCAATTTGAAGGGATATTTTAGAGCTACACAGTTAAGAGCAGAAAACTATAATTCAAAGTGGAAATGAATGATGATGAAACTGGGGAAGCTCAACAAGGAGAGACTGGGGTTTTGGGTGCAGACCTTTAAGGAGAATAACAATAATCATACATAATATTGTATTCATAAAGTAGCAGAAAGTATTCTAAGAACTATGCCAACACAGGAATGGAGAAAGGAGATTCTGCCAATAGGGATGACTACAATTAGGGATACACACACTAGGCAAGTGGAGGCTGGAATTTATTGGAGAAAACTGGCAAAGGAACCAAGGTATTGGGGTCAAATAACTAGAGAAGGAAAGATGATAGAATGGGAAGATGCCAAGAATTTATTTGGACTGCAGGTTGGAGATTGCTTTCCCTATCAAGGATTGGTGTCAGAGTATAGGCAAAGAGAAAGAAATGGGGGGGGTCTTAAATGAAAGACCAGCACTGGTAGAGTTTTTAAAAGAATCCAGTACAGAAGCTGCCATTAAAAAAGGAATAATTAGTAGAGCATATAAAATATTCCGTGATAACTATAAGAATCGATCAGAGGAGGTTTGAAAGGATTGGGAAGAGAGATTGGATAAGCAATTCACAAAGAAACAATGGGAGGATATATGTATGTCTCCCAGATATTCAGTAAAGTCTAGGTTTAGGATTTTTGCCTGGAAATGTTTATATAGATATTTTTATACCCCAAGTATACTCCAGAGAATTTTTCCTCAGGCAGACGGCAAATGTTGAAGGTGTGATGAGGAAGAAAGCGGTAATTGAAAACATATTTTTCTGGGAGTACGATGAATTGGTGGATTTTCAGGATTCCCTGCAGGATGCACTGTCTGAGAATACTGGGTGGGCAGATTGGTCTGACGAGGGAGATGATTTTTCTGAGCTAGGATACAGAATCGAAATTGCCTAGGCATGGTAAGGCCTTGCTGTCTCTAATTATGGTGGCTGCCAAAAAAGCAATTACTAGAAAATGGAAATCAAAATCTAAACCAATTATACTAGAAGTAGTGAATATAACAGAGCAAAAACAACTGGAACTGACATATTTAGAAAAGGGTAGGAGCAAACTACATAGGAAAAAAGGGAATTGTGGGAACAATACATACAAGGGAGGAATGAGGTTTAAAAGGTGTCAGGACGTACATGAGCTGTGTAATGTTTGACTGAAAAAGATTGGGTAGATAAGTGATGCATAATGTTTGCAACTGGGAGTGTGTTAATATGGATTGTGATATAAAATGCTTGTAACTAGGATTGTGTTGGTGTGTTTTGTTTTCATGTGTATAAATATATGATTGCCTATGTAGTAAGTGATGGTTTAATAAAGATGTTTGTTGTTTAAGAAAAAAGGTAGGAATTGAATAATTTATGTAATTTGGCTTAGGTTTTATGACATGTAGCAATATATGTTAAATAAAATATTTGTTAATTATAGTGTGATTACTTTTACATGAATGTACGTTTGCCTGTGTCACAAGTGATAATTCAGTAAAGGTGTTTGGAAAAAAAAAGATAATTTCTGTTAACTCAAAAATCCTGTCAGACTTTGGAAAAAAAGATAATTTCTGTTAAATCAAGAATCCTGTCAGACTTGTTCCACTAGTGGACCTTATCTGTATTTCAGGAATTTTGCATAAAATAACCACATAATGAAGCATAGACAAAGAAAAAAATAGAATTAGCGTCACGTTATTTATTCACTGCTTTCATCCTCAACAGACTTCTTCACATACTAACAAACCAACTTATTCAAGCATATTTTATTTATTTGTCCATCCAATAAAACCACTCAATTAAAAAAATCAGAATATTGAAAGAGCAATACATAAAAGTAAAAAAAATACAAATGTTAAATACATACACATTGAGTCAAGCCCCTATTTTTAATAACTAGCATCAGTTATGTACTTTAAATGTTTTATGTTTTAAAACACATTTCTTTTAACAGAGTCATTTAACGTTGGACATGTGTCTGCTCTTAACTTAATTTGCCATTCCACTTCTCGACTTTCAACTCTATTTCTAAAGTTACCTCCCCTTAAATCTGGTAAAACTATTTCAAGCACTGAAAATAAGAAAGTTTTATATGTTTTACATGCCACAGAATACTTCTTAATTAATTAACAGAGTGTTTTTGTTGGATGGCCATATATATATATATATATATATATATATATATATATATATATATAAAATGCAACTGAATAAAGTGGTTTGATAGTTTCTGAAGAAGTTTTTTGAGGGTGAAAACTGTGAATAAATAACTTGGACGGCAATTATGCTTTTTTCTTTGTCTACACCTCATTATGTGGTTATTTTGTTTTTTGTGGCTTTACATTACCACCTTCGGAAGGGCTTATTCTGTTAAGTTCATATAATTCCATTCTCATTTTGTAACAGTATTTTAATTTACTTTACTTGTGTTTAATTTTTATTTACACTAACCTACTACCTTAGTAACATAAAGCACAGCAAGTAGTTTGTGATGAGCTGAATCCCATTTAATTAATCTTTTGCATTAAAATGTAATAAAGGAGACTTGTGCTATAAATTTGTCTGTCTGTGTATTTAAATCCTCATGTGTATTTGCAGTGTAGACTTGCTTACCTTTTTTGCTGTGGTCTAGATATCTGTGACTGTAGTAATGTCAGTAGTGCACGTGTGTGGTATTTCCTTTTTTGCTGTGGTCTACATGTCTGTGACTGTAGTAATGTCAGTAGTGCACGTGTCTGGTATTTCCTTTTTTGCTGTGGTCTACATGTCTGTGACTGTAGTAATGTCAGTAGTGCACGTGTCTGGTATTTCCTTTTTTGCTGTGGTCTACATGTCTGTGACTGTAGTAATGTCAGTAGTGTACGTGTGTGTTGTTTCCTTTTTTGCTGTGGTCTAGATATCTGTGACTGTAGTAATGTCAGTAGTGTACGTGTCTGGTATTTCCTTTTTTGCTGTGGTCTACATGTCTGTGACTGTAGTAATGTCAGTAGTGTACGTGTCTGGTATTTCCTTTTTTGCTGTGGTCTACATGTCTGTGACTGTAGTAATGTCAGTAGTGTAATGGTGTGTTGTTTCCTTTTTTGCTGTGGTCTACATGTCTGTGACTGTAGTAATGTCAGTAGTGCACGTGTGTGTTGTTTCCTTTTTTGCTGTGGTCTAGATGTCTGTGACTGTAGTAATGTCAGTAGTGTACGTGTCTGGTATTTCCTTTTTTGCTGTGGTCTACATGTCTGTGACTGTAGTAATGTCAGTAGTGTACGTGTGTGTTGTTTCCTTTTTTGCTGTGGTCTAGATGTCTGTGACTGTAGTAATGTCAGTAGTGCACGTGTCTGGTATTTCCTTTTTTGCTGTGGTCTACATGTCTGTGACTGTAGTAATGTCAGTAGTGTACGTGTGTGTTGTTTCCTTTTTTGCTGTGGTCTACATGTCTGTGACTGTAGTAATGTCAGTAGTGTACGTGTGTGTTGTTTCCTTTTTTGCTGTGGTCTACATGTCTGTGACTGTAGTAATGTCAGTAGTGTACGTGTGTGTTGTTTCCTTTTTTGCTGTGGTCTACATGTCTGTGACTGTAGTAATGTCAGTAGTGTACGTGTGTGTTGTTTCCTTTTTTGCTGTGGTCTACATGTCTGTGACTGTAGTAATGTCAGTAGTGTACGTGTCTGGTATTTCCTTTTTTGCTGTGGTCTACATGTCTGTGACTGTAGTAATGTCAGTAGTGTACGTGTCTGGTATTTCCTTTTTTGCTGTGGTCTACATGTCTGTGACTGTAGTAATGTCAGTAGTGTACGTGTGTGTTGTTTCCTTTTTTGCTGTGGTCTACATGTCTGTGACTGTAGTAATGTCAGTAGTGCACGTGTGTGTTGTTTCCTTTTTTGCTGTGGTCTACATGTCTGTGACTGTAGTAATGTCAGTAGTGCACGTGTGTGTTGTTTCCTTTTTTGCTGTGGTCTAGATGTCTGTGACTGTAGTAATGTCAGTAGTGTACGTGTCTGGTATTTCCTTTTTTGCTGTGGTCTAGATATCTGTGACTGTAGTAATGTCAGTAGTGCACGTGTCTGGTATTTCCTTTTTTGCTGTGGTCTACATGTCTGTGACTGTAGTAATGTCAGTAGTGTACACGTGTTTTATTTCCTTTTTTGCTGTGGTCTAGATGTCTGTGCCTGTAGTAATATCAGTAGTTTATGTGTGGTATTTCCTTTTTTGCTGTGGTGTAGATGTCTGTACCTGTAGTCATCATTTTCTTTCGGCTTTTCCCGTTAGGGGTCGCCACAGCGGATCATCTCTTTCCATTTCTTCCTATCCTCTGCATCTTGCTCTGTCACACCAACCGCCTGCATGTCCTCTCTCACCACGTCCATAAACCTTATCTTAGGCCTTCCTCTATTCCTCTTACCTGGCAGCTCCATCCTTAGCATCTTTTTCCCAATATACCCATCATCCCTCCTCAGCACATGTCCAAACCAACGCAATCTCGTCTCTCTTGCTTTGTCTCCAAACTGTCCAACATGAGCTGACCCTCTAATATACCGATTCCTAATCCTATCCATCCTAGTCACACCGATTGCAAATCTTAACATCTTTAACTCTGCCACATCCAGCTCTGACTCCTGCCTTTTTGTCAATGCCACTGTCTCCAACCCATATAACATAGCTGGTCTCACTACACTCTTGTAGACCTTCCCTTTCACTCTTACGGATACCCGTCTGTCACAAATCACTCCTGACACTCTTCTCCACCCATTCCACCCTGCCTGTACTCTCTTCTTCACCTCTCTTCCACATTCACCATTACTCTGAACTGTTGATCCCAAGTACTTAAACTCGTCCACCTTTACCAACTCTACTCCCTGCATCCTCACCATTCCTCTACCCTCCCTCTCATTTACACACATATATTCTGTCTTAGCCCTGCTGACCCTCATTCCTCTGCTCTCTAGAGCATATCTCCACCTCTCCAGAGTCTCCTCAACCTGATTCCTACTCTCACTACAGATCACAATGTCATCTGCAAACATCATAGTCCACGGGGCCTCCTGTCTGATCTCATCTGTCAACCTGTCCATCACCACTGCAAATAAGAAAGGACTCAGAGCTGATCCTTGATGTAATCCCACCTCCACCTTAAACGGATCTGTCACTCCCACTGCAGTCCTCACCACTGTCACACTACCCTCGTACATATCCTGTACCACTCTTACGTGCTTCTCTGCCACTCCCGACTTCCTCATACAATACCACAACTCTTCTCTAGGCACCCTGTCATATGCTTTCTCCAAGTCTACAAAGAGGCAATGCAACTCCTTCTGACCTTCTCTGTATTTCTCCATCAACACTCTCAGAGCAAACATTGCATCTGTAGTGCTCTTTCCTGGCATGAAACCATACTGCTTATCACTAATCATCACCTCCCTTCTTAACCTTGCTTCCACTACTCTTTCCCATAACTTCAAGCTGTGACTAATCAGTTTTATCCCTCTGTAGTTACTGCAGCTCTGCACATCACCCTTATTCTTAAAGATAGGTACCAAAACACTTTTTCTCCACTCCTCAGGCATCCTCTGACTTTCCAAAATTTCATTAAACAATCTAGTTAGAAATTCCACTGCCATTTCTCCTAAGCACCTCCATGCTTCCATTGGTATGTCATCTGGGCCAACAGCCTTTCCATTCTTCATCCTCTTCATAGCTGCCCTTACTTCCTCCTTGCTAATCTGTTTCACTTCCTGATTCACTATCCCCACATCATCCAACCTTCTCTCTCTCTCATTCTCTTCATTCATCAGCCTCTCAAAATACTCTTTCCATCTACTCAACACACTCTCCTCTCTTGTGAGTACCTTTCCCTCACTATCCTTTATCACCCTTACATGCTGCACATCTTTCCCAGCTCTGTCCCTCTGTCTAGCTAATCGGTACAGGTCCTTTTCTCCCTCTTTAGTGTCCAATCTCTCGTACAACTCTCCATATGCCCTATCCTTAGCTTTTGCCACCTCTCTCTTTGCCATGCGCCTCATCTCCTTATACTCATGTCTACTTTCTTCATCTCTTTGACAATCCCACTTCTTTGCCAGCCTCTTCCTCTGTATACTCTCCTGTACTTCCTCATTCCACCACCAGGTCTCCTTGTCCTCCTTCCTCTGTCCAGATGTCATACCAAGCACCTTTCTAGCAGTCACCCTTACTAGTTCTGCTGTAGTTACCCAGCTATTCGGTAACTCTCCACTGCCTCCCAGTGCCTGTCTTAACTCTTCCCTAAACTCCACTTCACAATCACCCTTTTTTAACTTCCACCATTTAATCCTTGGCACAGCTTTCACATTCCTCCTCCTCTTCTTGATCACCAACGTCATTCTACATACCACTAATCTATGCTGCTTAACTACACTTTCACCTGCCACCACTTTACAGTCTCCAATCTCCTTAAGACTGGCCCTCCTACATAGTATATAATCAACTTGTGAGCATCTTCCTCCACTCTTGTCGTCACCCTATGCTCCACCCTCTTCTTAAAATCGTATTCACCACAGCCATGTCCATCCTTTTCAAAATCCACAATCATCTGACCTTCTGCATTCCTCTCCTTAACACCATACCTACCCATCACTTCCTCATCCCCTCTGTTCACTTCACCAACATGCCCATTAAAGTCCGCTCCAATCACTAGTCTCTCACCCTTGGGTACACTCACCACAACTTCATCCAACTCACTCCAAAATTTCTCTTTCTCTTCCATCGCACACCCAACTTGAGGAGCATATGCACTAACAACATTCATCATTACACCATCAATTTCGAGCTTCATAAACATCACTCGGTCAGACACTCTCTTCACGTCTAAAACACTCTTGGCATATTGTTCCTTTAGTATAACCCCTACCCCATTTCTCCTGCCATCCACACCATGATAAAACAATTTGTACCCGTTTCCTAAACACCTGGCCTTACTTCCTTCCATCTGGTCTCTTGCACACACAATATATCAACCTTCCTTCTCTCCATCATATCAGCTAGCTCTCTTCCTATACCAGTCATACTGCCAACATTCAAAGTTCCTACCCTCACTGCTACACTCCTAACCTTCCTCCTATCTTCCTGCCTTTGGGCGCGCTTCCCTCCTCTTCTCCTTCGGCCAACAGTAGCCCAATTTCCGCCAGCACCCTGTTGGCTAACAGTACTGGTGGTGGTCGTTGTTAACCCGGGCCTCGACCGAACCGGTATGCAATTATGAAAAGTTCTCCGCATCAGTAATTTTTGGCAGAAGTTTTATGCCGGATGCCCTTCCTGACGCAACCCTCCCCATTTATCCGGGCTTGGGACCGGCACAAAGAAATGCACTGGCTTGTGCATCCCCAGTGGCTGGGTTATGTCTGTACTTGTAGTAATCATATTTAAATCCTCATGTGTAGTTACAGTGCAGACTTGCTTACCTTTTTTGCTGTGGTCTACATGTCTGTGACTGCAGTAATCATATTTAAATCCTCATGTGTAGTTGCAGTACAGACTTGCTGTGGTCTAGATGTCTGTGCCTGTAGTAATATCAGTAGTTTATGTGTGTGGTATTTCCTTTTTTGCTGTGGTCTAGATATCTGTGACTGTAGTCATATCAGTAGTGTACGTGTGGTATTTCCTTTTTTGCTGTGGTCTAGATGTCAGTGCCTGTAGTAATAGCAGTAGTTTGTGTGGTATTTCATTTTTTGCTGTGGTCTAGATATCTGTGACTGTAGTCATATCAGTAGTGTACGTGTGGTATTTCCTTTTTTGCTGAGGTCTAGATGTCTGTGCCTGTAGTAATAGCAGTAGTTTGTGTGGTATTTCATTTTTTGCTGTGGTCTAGATATCTATGACTGTATTCATATCAGTAGTGTACGTGTGGTATTTCCTTTTTTGCTGAGGTCTAGATGTCTGTGCCTGTAGTAATATCATTAGTTTATATGTGTGGTATTTCCTTTTTTGCTGTGGTCTAGATTGTGCCTGTAGTAATGTCAGTAGTTTGTATGTGCGATGTTTGTGCTCCGTGTATAAACAGCTTAATTAATATGCTTTATAAAGAAGTTACCCTTGAGCAGTAAAATTCTTACTCTTATCCTTTAGGTTGAAAGATGTTGAAGCTGTTTTAGAGTCAAAGGGGCTGAAAGTGTTTCATATACATCCAGTAAAACAACACCTCAGGCTTGGTCAGCTGAAGGGAAATCACTTTGACATTATGGTGAGAAATCTGAAAGTACAGAGTCAAGGTTCTTTTGAAGATCTTGAACAAGCTGTGTCTGAAGCATTTGAGAGTGCAAAGGTAAAGTAATGTTACTTTTCTTTAGTGACTTTTCTTGCTTGCTTATATGTAAATTTGTAGTGGGTCTACATTATGGATGGAATTAATGAGAAGTCCCTTTTTTCATAATAATGGTCTGCTTCATGTGGTCCAGATACTCTATGTACTGTACTACTCTGACCAAATTAAATTCTGACCTACCTAACCTACAGAGTACTTTCATACAGGAGAACAATACAGTGTACCACAGCAGCTCCAGTCGCAGTGTAGAAGTGCCACTAAGCTTAACATTTCAGCCACAGTTCTTTGATGTGCTTTGTTTTGCAGAATAGGAGACCACAACGTGGCATACCGTAGTATGATATGCCTCCACCACGTGGCATACCCTGGTATGATAGGCCTCCACCATGTGGCATATCCTGGTATATGTCTCCACCATGTGGCATGCCATGGTATGATATGCCTCCACCACGTGACATGTCATGGTAAGATATGCCTCTACCACGTGGCATGCCATGGTATGATATGCCTCTACCACATGGCATGCCATGGTATGATATGCCTTGCAAACTATAGCGCAGCTTGGACTTCATACCACAACTGGATGAAGAGGGCTAGATACTGAGGGGGTTACTGGAGGACATGGCTGGCCTCCTTCAAGAAGATAATTAGAAACATTTACGTACATCTTAAGAAGTAATCTTTGACTAGGCTGTCCCCCCTTTCAGTCCTGTTCTGCCTTAGCCTGCTGGCCCTGCTCGTGGTTAGTCTACAGTGCATAACCTAACCTAAGCCTCCCACCATTCCTGATTTTCCTGGCTTCCAGACAGAAAAAGAAGCTCTTTGCAGGGATCCTCCATTGTTCTCTCAACTTCCTTTGCTTGTCCTCTGACATCGACCTAAAGTGTATGTATCCCAGGGCAATTCATTGTAACCAGTATATGTTGTATTTAACCTGCTTGAAGCCTTCTACGGACTTCTTTTTACCCCATTAGTAGGCCTTTACAGTACTTATTACCTTTCCCTACTCTGCTCTAAATGCTCTTGTCTTCTACTGTTTCTCCACTAGGTGGCAGCACATACCTATTTTGCTTAAGTATCCACCTATTCCCTAAGCTACCATATATTATACCATGACCCCAAAACGTTGCGCTGATTGGCCAGCGTAATCGAGTTATACTAATGGAAAAGGTCCGTCGCCGACTTTTTCCATTAGTATAACTGTCTCGCTATGTTAAATGGGTTTAACATAAGGCGAGATGCGAGATCTCCGTTGCTTATTTCAAAAGTCTAGCCATGTTAAACCCATTTAACATAGCGAGACAGTGTTTTAAAAGCAATGGAGAAAGCAAGATCTCCGTTGATTTTTTAGTGAATGAGTTTAACATGACAGTTTTAAAATAAGCAATGGACATCTCCGTTGCTTATTTTAAAACTGTCTCGCTATGTTAAACTCATTTAACATAGCGAAACTAAAAAAAACGAGATCTCTCCGTTGCTTTTTGATGTACGCGCCAAGGTACATCAGAACCGGATGCCAGACATCTGGCGAAGGGCAGTAAACAGGCATTATACTATGCCATTATTTAAGAAAAGTAACAGTTTCTTTTCTTAAATAATGTGCATTACCACCCAGGCGTGGGTTATTGCTATATTGAATCCTCTCCTAAGGACCCATTAATTCCCTGCCACTAGCCTCCTATCTTTCTGACCCTCTCTGTCCTTACCTTACTAGCAGTTACACCAAACAAGTGCTACATCCTCCTTACTTTCCTTATCTCTGATCTCACTTACCTAATCACTGATTGTTTCTTCTCAGTCTTGCCTTCTTCCTTTCTCTTTGGGCCCCTTTTTGGGTTGGTGTCTCCATTGTCTATACCCCTTCCCCCACCTGCTTGCAGACCACTCCTCTACTTCCTTTCTATCCACATACATCTATCTACCTTCCTCACTTCCTGCTTTACTCCTCCCTGCCTCACCTTCCACTAAATCTGTTTAGGGACACCAGCGTTTGTGGCACCATCCTTGACTAGGCTTCCCCCGCTTTCAGTCCTGTTCTGCCTTAGGCTGCTGGCCCTGCTTGCAGGTAAGTGCTATTTTTGCATCTTTGCTAGTCAAAATAAGACATATGTACCTATGCTAGCCTTTTGCATATGTATTAATTAATCATTTTTGTATAGCTGTACATACTACGAACAACTAATAGTGTGTCTTGCCTGGGTAATCTGTTTTACTGTATACTAAATCTGCACTGCTGGTTACGAGGTTGTGTGTGCTCAACTAGTAACTATTCTTCTGCTTTAGTAGTGCTGAGCGAACTGCCCGGTAACATAAGCTTTGTGCCTACTCTTTGAGCGGTTTGTGCCTTTGCTTTTAATCTGTATAGCTGATAAAACTGTCTGTGTCTGCTCTACGAGTGGCCGTGCTCAACAAGTAACTATTCTTTTGTTTTAGTAGTGCTGAGTGGACTGCCCGGTAACATAAGGTCTGTATCCGCTCTTTGAGTGGTTTGTGCCTTTACTTGTATTCTGTATAGCTGGTAAAACTGTCTGTGTCTGCTCTCCAAGGACCGTGCCTTGCTGTACTTAAATTGGTCATGTCCTAACAGGTCTTGCCTGGGTTACAGCTATGATATTCTTTAATTTTTTGCTCTGCTATTTAAAGGGTTTGTGTGCACTCAACGTGTAATTCTAAATTGAAAGTGCTGTGCTTTGTGAACTGCTCGGCCATTTTACACTGTTGGTGTCCACTCTATGAGCTGTTGAGCCTTGCCTTAATTTTGTTTTTGATGCTTAACTGACTACGTTTGCTCTACGAGTGGTTGTGCCTTGGCTGGTTAACTGCCCAGCCATTTCATCACAAGTGGTTTTGGCGCCCAGTCTGTGCATATTATCTGTGATAAATAGCAGCAAAATGCAATCCTGCTCAATGTACATGGTTGGAATCGGCCTCTGCTGAGTGTCCGCTCATGAGATGTGGTGTTTTTCAGGCCCCAAGCTCCCCAATACTAAAGTTGCTTTGTTACAATTGAGATAATTGAAACATTTGATACATTCTATCTATATTACCTTGCTAATTTAGCCAAACCTTTGAAACGCTCGTTACAAAGCTCATTCCTTACAAGGAGGCTTTGCTATAGCACATGCATCTCAGATACAGTGAGTATCAGACTATTTTTCTGTTTCGCAATTAAATTGCCGGATCTTAGCAACAGATTCAGTATAAGCGTCATTTAAAGGCTGGCACCCTAGCTTAAACAGGAGCAATAGTAATTGCCACCAAGTCCAGCAAACTGTCTGCACATGTTAAGGGTACAACAGTAGGGAAAGTACTGTTACAATGCTTACACTAACACACAGTATCTCCTACTAAAACTGAATACTGTCTAGTCTAAGCCCAACTGCCAAGAAGTATATTTAAATGTACTGGTGTTGAGTACTACCTAGCTTTTTTATACTAATGAGTATAATTTATTAGACTGTACATGCAATACTTTTATGTTAATATATGCCTGCAGTTCATATAGTATAATAGACTAATGATATTTTTTCTTATTTCACTACTTTGAAAATGTCTGCTGCTAATTAATTTTCCTGCTCTGTGAATTTAACTTGTTGACTGTTTCACTCCTGTGTATCTGTTGCATAAATTATCTAGTATCCTAAGCCTCCCTAGCATTCCTTTGTTAGTACTCTCACTCACCCTCATCTCATCTTCAACATCCTAGTATCTCCCGCTTACCCTCAACTCACACTGTCCTCTAGGTCAGTCCACTACATATTTTAGTATGCTTTCCTGAATCATTTAACGTGCTACCCCCTTACAATTATCCTGCTAACACTTTATTTTGTCCCTTTTTCTTACAGATAGTGTACAGTGCATAACATAACCTAAGCCTCCCACCATTCCTGATTTTCTTGGCTTCCAGACAGAAAAAGAAGCTGTATTCTGGGATCCTCCACTGTTCTCTCAACTTCCATTGCTTGTCCTATGACATTGACCTAAAGTGTATGTATCCCAGGGCAAGTCATTGTAACCAGTCTATGTTGTATTTACCCCTGCGTTCCACTGCCAGCAGCCTTCTGCGGACATCTTTTTACCCCATTATTAGGCCCTTACAGTACTTATTACCTTTCCCTACTCTGCTCTAAATGCTCTTGTCTTCTACTGCTTCTCCACTAAGTGGCAGCACATACCTATTTTTCTTAAGTATCCACCTATCCCCTAAGTTACCATATATTGAATCCTTTCCTAAGGACCCATTAATTCCCTGCCACTAGCCTCCTATCTCTCTGACCCTCTCTGTTCTTACCTTACTAACAGTTACATCCTCCTTACTTTCCTTATCTCTGATCTCACTTACCTAATCACTGATTGTTTTTTCTCAGTCTTGCCTTCTTCCTTTCTCTTTGTTTCTACCTGCTCTGTTCACCCTGCGGGCTCAATCCGCTCCCCTCCCTACCCCCAATTCCCACCCACCCACCCCAGGGGTCCTACTCTTATACTTTCTAACCACACCCCTTCCTCTTCTCATTAACCTCTACACATTTCCAATTGGACAATTTTTCTCTTATCTTCCCATCTCTTTACCACTCCACTCCATACTCACCACACCCTCACATTCTCTACACACTCTCAGCTTAAACACTTCAATCTCTAAATATATTTCTAGCAAATAGCTAATCCTACCATTACTTCTCAGATTCCACTCTGCTTTACTCTTGTTTTGCTACCACTTTTAACCTTTGCCTATTTACTTTCCTCATATGAACACCCTACATATCCATACACTGACTACCCCAATAAACATACTAACTCTCAACCCTTACCATACCTACATAACCATGCAAACATAATATGCTCACCCAGCTACCTACTTGCTATGCATCATAGAACACTACATATTAAATATAATTCACTACATCTCAAGAGACTGTTATTTCCATACAGCAAGCTCCCTAACCTAAGCTATCTAGGACAACTCCTCTCATTAAAGGACGGTGATATTCATCCTAACCCAGGCCCTACAGCAACCTCTATCTCTCTCCAGAACCATGCTCAATCAACAAATTACCCCCTCAATAAACCATCTAGCTCCCTCCTACTAGCTCATCTAAATATACGTAGTATTAACAAAGTAACTATACTGCGGTGGTGGTGCTGCGGTAGCGTTGTCGCCTCACAGTAAGACATTGCCCTGTTCGATTCTCAGCGAAAGCGTCTTCTGTGTGGAGACATGCATGAATGGGCGTACCTTTGTTGAAGGTTGTACCTCAGGGCTGGCAACTTGGTACGTAAAAATTTGCTGCCAATCATTAGTGGACCGGAGTCGAAGGATACAACAATTAACAACAAAGTAACTCAACTCCATGCTCTCCTACAAGTATACTCCTTTGACATTATCTGCCTAACAGAAACATAGCTAAAACCTAGCATCAAGGATAATGAAATTATCCCACCTGGATATAATATCCTAAGAATTGATAGAGTAGCTAAGAAAGGTGGAGTGGTTGCTATTTTATTCAAATCTGGATTACAATTAACCACATACAACTGTAATCTACCTCTAGATTCCCATACTGAAATTCTCATCTCTAAACTTGAACTTAACAATGCCAAATCAAGCTACATTATCTGTATCTATCTGCCCCCTGGAAATAACATAGCCACCATGGAAAACATCCTTTGCTGGCTATCCCAACACCTGCCTCAAGAAACAATAATCCTAGGTGATATAAACTTGGATTAGAATTCCTATTGTACTAGCCTTCCTACCACCCACATTAACCTACATGTTTTTTCTCAAACCATTACCTCACCCACCAGAATAAATAAAGCTAACAAGAAAGCTAGCATACTAGACTGGATTATTATAAACAGTCATACTCACTACTATAATTCTGGAACCCTCCCTGATGATATAAGTAACCACTCACTTACCTACTTCATCAGACATAAAACCAACACTCCTATTCTAACCTCTATCAGACGTATTAGATCCAAAGAGAAATTTAACCCTGATTTATTTCAAATGGAACTAAGAGCATGCAATTGGGTTCCCTTAAAACACCTCCCTTTAGATGAAGCCATTAATTTCTTTAGTTATACCTTTCCTTGCCATTCTCAGTCACCATGCTCCAACCAGATCTGTTAGAATTAAGGCCAACTCTGCCCCATGGCTATCCAATGAAACCAAACATAAAATTCAACTCAGAAATAAATATTGGGCCAAATGGAGAATGACCAAAACCCTGTTGATCAACAAACCCTTAGGCAACTTAGAAATGACACTAAGAAGGCCATATTTTCTGATAAAAAAAAAATATTACTTAAAATTTCAACAACCTAATCACAACAACCCACAAAACTTATGGGCTAGCATTAAGCAGTTACTCCACCCAGGTCAATCCACTACACCTAACCCCCAAAATACAGACCAGAAAAACCCTATCCATACAGCTAATACCTTCAGCACCTTCTTTACAGATGCTATCCAAACACTAGCTAGTCCACTGTCACCTAATGCCTTCACACTACCTTCTTACACCTCAACCCCACCCCCTCCTTTTCAATTCCAACCAGTCCCAACCAAAGTTATTCAAAACCTTTTGAATAAACTGAAACCATGCTCTCCTTCAGCAGACCAACTGTCTTCTGAATTTCTACAGTTATCCTCCAATGCTATTGCCTACCCTATTTCCATATAGATAAATAGAACTATAAGCGAAGGTCACATCCCCACCTTATGGAAAGTCTCCCATGTTATCCCTCTGTATAAAGGAGGACACTCCATTGAGCTATCAAACTATCGTCCTATTGCCCTACTCTCTCCATTAGCTAAGATTATGGAGAAATGTATCCACAGGCAATTACTCCACCACTTAATTGAGAACAATTTAGTTTCCAACTGTCAACATGGTTTCAGACCCTCACACAGCACTACCACTGCCCTCCTTTCCTTTACTGATTACATCAACAAACAATGAAACCCAAATAATCTTTCTTCTGCTCTATTTATCGACCTGTCTAAAGCATTTGACATGGTAAACCACCAGATTCTCATAAACATACTAAAATCTCTGTCATTAGACCCACTTTCCATAAAATGGTAACAGTCCTACCTTGACAAACAACAGCAAGCAGTACTATGGCATAACACTCTAGCCACCCATCTACCCGTTACCATAGGCGTCCCCCAGGGGGTCCATACTAGGACCATTTGTCTTCTCCATATTTATAAATGACCTTCATCTAGCTGTCCCCCAAGCCACTTGCATACAATATGCTGACGTCTCCACACTACTATGCTCAGCCACATCCTCCCAAGACCTTCACTCTCTCACCCAGAAGGTATTCAGCATAGTAGAACAATGGTTCACTTAGCGTTGCCTTCTTCTGAACCCAAAGAAATCCAAACTCCTCCTCTTCACTCCTACTCAAAAGTCCTCTCCTCTTCATTTTCTCTGTAACATCCACCAATGGCACCATAATATCTCCAGACCTTACTACTAAACTTCTAGGTGTCACCATCGACAATAATCTGAACTTCGACATCCATATCAACAATACTATAAAGCCTGTCAACAAAAAAATCGGCACTCTCTATAGGATTAAACCCTTCCTTTCTTCGACTGCCAAAACTACTATAGCTCACACTCATTTGATCTCAACACTCCTTTACGCTTCTCCTATTTTTACTAATCTATCCAAGACTGTCTTCAGCAAATTGGAATCATGCTATAATAACCTTGCAAGATTTGCAACAGGAAACCCATTTAGAACACACCATTGTATAAATCTAAATCAGGATGGTTAGAACTACAACACCTGATTAAATTTCACCAACTAACCATTGCCCACAACATTCTTTACAAACCTTCTAATACTCTTAGTTTATCTAGCCTCATTACCCCCTATAAAAATCTGAAGACTCTACGCTCCTCACATAAACGTCTTGTACACACCTCCAAATCTAATAATAGGGCTGGGGATTCTCTCTTCCCTTATACTGTAGGTAAATCCTGGAATCTTCTCCCTAATGACCTCTCCTCACTCACTTCCTTATCACTCTTCAAAAACGGACTTAAACTTTACCTCAAATCATACTGGCTACGCCACTGTACCAAACCAGACTAGCCATCTATCTCTTTATACTGGACCTTGCCTATCTTGTGCTTACTATCCACTGTTACATCCCCCTTCTTACTGTACTTCTCTCATGTGTCCGTATTGGGCATCATTTCACTTCTCCTTATATACCATTTTTTTCTAATAAATGCTTAGTAAAATCACTTCACAACTAACTTCCTTTCTCCACTATTGTCTTTGCCAGTACTTGGTCCCTGTACCTTTCTTTTTGCACTGTTTTATGACTCTTGTCCTCTTTACAAACCCTGTGCTAACCTCTATGCCTTACTGCACATGTTATTATTGTACAAACCCAGTGCTAACCTCTATGCCTTACTGCACATGTTACCATTGTACAAACCCAGTGCTAACCTCTATGCCTTACTGCACATACTACCATTGTACAAACCCAGTGCTAACCTCTATGCCTTACTGCACATGTTACCATTGTAAAAACCCAGTGATAACCTCTATGCCTTACTGCACATATTACCATTGTACAAACCCAGTGCTAACCTCTATGCCTTACTGCACATACTACCATTGTACAAACCCTGTGCTAACCTCTATGCCTTACTGCACATATTACCATTGTACAAACCCAGTGCTAACCTCTATACCTTACTGCACATATTACCATTGTACACACCCAGTGCTAACCTCTATGCCTTACTGCACATATTACCATTGTACACACCCTGTGCTAACCTCTATGCCTTACTGCACATATTACCATTGTACAAACCCTGTGCTAACCTCTATGCCTTACTGAACATATTACCATTGTACAAACCCAGTGCTAACCTCTATGCCTTACTGCACATATCACCATTGTACAAACCCAGTGCTAACCTCTATGCCTTACTGCACATACTACCATTGTACAAACCCAGTGCTAACCTCTATGCCTTACTGCACATATTACCATTGTACAAACCCAGTGCTAACCTCTATGCCTTACTGCACATACTACCATTGTACAAACCCAGTGCTAACCTCTATGCCTTACTGCACATATTACCATTGTACAAACCCAGTGCTAACCTCTATGCCTTACTGCACATGTTACCATTGTACAAACCCAGTGCTAACCTCTATGCCTTACTGCACATATTACCATTGTACAAACCCAGTGCTAACCTCTATGCCTTACTGCACATATTACCATTGTACAAACCCAGTGCTAACCTCTATGCCTTACTGCACATGTTACCATTGTACAAACCCAGTGCTAACCTCTATGCCTTACTGCACATATTACCATTGTACAAACCCAGTGCTAACCTCTATGCCTTACTGCACATATTACCATTGTACAAACCCAGTGCTAACCTCTATGCCTTACTGCACATATTACCATTGTACAAACCCAGTGCTAACCTCTATGCCTTACTGCACATATTACCATTGTACAAACCCAGTGCTAACCTCTATGCCTTACTGCACATATTACCATTGTACAAACCCTGTGCTAACCTCTATGCCTTACTGCACATATTACCATTGTACAAACCCAGTGCTAACCTCTATGCCTTACTGCACATATTACCATTGTACAAACCCAGTGCTAACCTCTATGCCTTACTGCACATATTACCATTGTACAAACCCAGTGCTAACCTCTATGCCTTACTGCACATATTACCATTGTACAAACCCAGTGCTAACCTCTATGCCTTACTGCACATATTACCATTGTACAAACCCAGTGCTAACCTCTATGCCTTACTGCACATATTACCATTGTACAAACCCAGTGCTAACCTCTATGCCTTACTGCACATATTACCATTGTACAAACCCAGTGCTAACCTCTATGCCTTACTGCACATATTACCATTGTACAAACCCAGTGCTAACCTCTATGCCTTACTGCACATATTACCATTGTACAAACCCAGTGCTAACCTCTATGCCTTACTGCACATATTACCATTGTACAAACCCAGTGCTAACCTCTATGCCTTACTGCACATATTACCATTGTACAAACCCAGTGCTAACCTCTATGCCTTACTGCACATATTACCATTGTACAAACCCAGTGCTAACCTCTATGCCTTACTGCACATGTTACCATTGTACAAACCCAGTGCTAACCTCTATGCCTTACTGCACATATTACCATTGTACAAACCCAGTGCTAACCTCTATGCCTTACTGCACATATTACCATTGTACAAACCCAGTGCTAACCTCTATGCCTTACTGCACATATTACCATTGTACAAACCCAGTGCTAACCTCTATGCCTTACTGCACATATTACCATTGTACAAACCCAGTGCTAACCTCTATGCCTTACTGCACATATTACCATTGTACAAACCCAGTGCTAACCTCTATGCCTTACTGCACATATTACCATTGTACAAACCCAGTGCTAACCTCTATGCCTTACTGCACATATTACCATTGTACAAACCCAGTGCTAACCTCTATGCCTTACTGCACATATTACCATTGTACAAACCCAGTGCTAACCTCTATGCCTTACTGCACATATTACCATTGTACAAACCCAGTGCTAACCTCTATGCCTTACTGCACATATTACCATTGTACAAACCCAGTGCTAACCTCTATGCCTTACTGCACATATTACCATTGTACAAACCCAGTGCTAACCTCTATGCCTTACTGCACATATTACCATTGTACAAACCCAGTGCTAACCTCTATGCCTTACTGCACATATTACCATTGTACAAACCCAGTGCTAACCTCTATGCCTTACTGCACATATTACCATTGTACAAACCCAGTGCTAACCTCTATGCCTTACTGCACATATTACCATTGTACAAACCCAGTGCTAACCTCTATGCCTTACTGCACATATTACCATTGTACAAACCCAGTGCTAACCTCTATGCCTTACTGCACATATTACCATTGTACAAACCCAGTGCTAACCTCTATGCCTTACTGCACATATTACCATTGTACAAACCCAGTGCTAACCTCTATGCCTTACTGCACATATTACCATTGTACAAACCCAGTGCTAACCTCTATGCCTTACTGCACATATTACCATTGTACAAACCCAGTGCTAACCTCTATGCCTTACTGCACATATTACCATTGTACAAACCCAGTGCTAACCTCTATGCCTTACTGCACATATTACCATTGTACAAACCCAGTGCTAACCTCTATGCCTTACTGCACATATTACCATTGTACAAACCCAGTGCTAACCTCTATGCCTTACTGCACATATTACCATTGTACAAACCCAGTGCTAACCTCTATGCCTTACTGCACATATTACCATTGTACAAACCCAGTGCTAACCTCTATGCCTTACTGCACATATTACCATTGTACAAACCCAGTGCTAACCTCTATGCCTTACTGCACATATTACCATTGTACAAACCCAGTGCTAACCTCTATGCCTTACTGCACATATTACCATTGTACAAACCCAGTGCTAACCTCTATGCCTTACTGCACATATTACCATTGTACAAACCCAGTGCTAACCTCTATGCCTTACTGCACATATTACCATTGTACAAACCCAGTGCTAACCTCTATGCCTTACTGCACATATTACCATTGTACAAACCCAGTGCTAACCTCTATGCCTTACTGCACATATTACCATTGTACAAACCCAGTGCTAACCTCTATGCCTTACTGCACATATTACCATTGTACAAACCCAGTGCTAACCTCTATGCCTTACTGCACATATTACCATTGTACAAACCCAGTGCTAACCTCTATGCCTTACTGCACATATTACCATTGTACAAACCCAGTGCTAACCTCTATGCCTTACTGCACATATTACCATTGTACAAACCCAGTGCTAACCTCTATGCCTTACTGCACATATTACCATTGTACAAACCCAGTGCTAACCTCTATGCCTTACTGCACATATTACCATTGTACAAACCCAGTGCTAACCTCTATGCCTTACTGCACATATTACCATTGTACACACCCAGTGCTAACCTCTATGCCTTACTGCACATATTACCATTGTACAAACCCAGTGCTAACCTCTATGCCTTACTGCACATGTTACCATTGTACAAACCCAGTGCTAACCTCTATGCCTTACTGCACATGTTACCATTGTACAAACCCAGTGCTAACCTCTATGCCTTACTGCACATATTACCATTGTACAAACCCAGTGCTAACCTCTATGCCTTACTGCACATATTACCATTGTACAAACCCAGTGCTAACCTCTATGCCTTACTGCACATATTACCATTGTACAAACCCAGTGCTAACCTCTATGCCTTACTGCACATATTACCATTGTACAAACCCAGTGCTAACCTCTATGCCTTACTGCACATATTACCATTGTACAAACCCAGTGCTAACCTCTATGTCTTACTGCACATATTACCATTGTACAAACCCAGTGCTAACCTCTATGCCTTACTGCACATGTTACCATTGTACAAACCCAGTGCTAACCTCTATGCCTTACTGCACATATTACCATTGTACAAACCCAGTGCTAACCTCTATGCCTTACTGCACATATTACCATTGTACAAACCCAGTGCTAACCTCTATGCTTTACTGCACATACTACCATTGTACAAACCCTGTGCTAACCTCTATGTCTTACTGCACATGTTACCATTGTACAAACCCAGTGCTAACCTCTATGCCTTACTGCACATATTACCATTGTACACACCCAGTGCTAACCTCTATGCCTTACTGCACATGTTACCATTGTACAAACCCTGTGCTAACCTCTATGCCTTACTGCACATGTTACCATTGTACACACCGCGTGCTAACCTCTATGCCTTACTGCACATATTATCATTGTACACACCCTGTGCTAACCTCTATGCCTTACTGCACATATTACCATTGTACACACCCAGTGCTAACCTCTATGCCTTACTGCACGTTACCATTGTACAAACCCTGTGCTAACCTCTATGCCTTACTGCACATGTTACCATTGTACAAACCCAGTGCTAACCTCTATGCCTTACTGCACATGTTACCATTGTACAAACCCAGTGCTAACCTCTATGCCTTACTACACATATTACCATTGTACAAACCCAGTGCTAACCTCTATGCCTTACTGCACATATTACCATTGCACAAACCCAGTGCTAACCTCTATGCCTTACTGCACATATTACCATTGTACAAACCCTGTGCTAACCTCTATGCCTTACTGCACATATTACCATTGTACACACCGCGTGCTAACCTCTATGCCTTACTGCACATATTACCTTTGCTTGGTTATTTTTATTATATTTTTACTATTTTTGCTATTTTTTTCTTACAAATTTTTTTGCTTTTTGTAGTTTGCAATTTGTTATTTGTATTTTTATTTTATTCATGTCTTGGAGCTCATCTCCCCGGGCCTCCACTGAAAAAGGACATATATCCAGTTAGACTAGCCCGGTCAACAAATGTAAAATAAATAAATAAAAGTGATGAAAATGTAATGGAAATTCTTCCAGAAATATGGTACAGTATCGCTAAAAAAGTAATGCATTGTAAAAAGATTGTTGTTGTATGTCTGTGAAGATTGCTGTTGATAAGTGAGCAATGGAGGACCTTCTACAAATAGTCAGATAAAGAGTTCACACGCATCCTTGCAGTGCAGCTGGCTTTTAACATTTTGTTCAGGTTTCCAAACGTGGAGTGAGGCAGTTGAATGTTGTTCAAGTATATATGGGTAGGAGGTGGGTTTTCAGCAAGGAATATAATTTGTAGTAGTATGTGCTATGAGTATTCTACATACAGAGGAAAAGTTTATATTTTATTGATTGGATGTATCCTACTCAGCCTACAAGCCCCGCCCCCTTCATCTGCATCCTTGATTAGTTTAGTTTCTTCCCAGCCATTTAGATAGAGGCATCTGTTTGTGTTGGAGGCTGCTTTCCATGTAGGCATAATGGAAGAAGTAACATTTGAAAAGAAGTAAGCCATGTGAATGAAATGCTGAAGATTGTTCTAATATCTGAGTGTATTAATGTAGAACAGGCTAATCTCTATATTTCTTTGGACTCTAGAATTCACCAGAGAAGCAGAAGATCATGAAAGATATGTTTTCCAAATGTTTAAGGAAAGAAACCTTAATCTTAGCTCCTTTTCTGGCTATATTGACAGACACAAAAGATGACAGTAAATGGATCAGTGAGTCGTTTGAGGGTCCAGGCAAAAAAGCAGTCTCGAACAATCATTTAGACAAAACAGACAATGAGATAAATTGGTTGCTACTATACGATAGAAAAAATGGAACAGTGTGAAATACCTGTAGTAGAGTGGAACCTAGATGAACAGATCTAGATGGAGGAAGCAGTTTGTGGTTGAGGCAGTTTTCCTGGTATGCAGGAGAAAGGATGAATGGAAGACCGACACCACTACTGAATGGAAGGACACACCTACATAAATCTGTGTGAGGGAGGAACAGCTTATAGGTTTTCTTGATATCATCTGTTATCCATCAAACTGTCAGCTGAGCCATTTATTTCTACACCAGGGTGAGAGACAACTAAGAGAATGTCATCATTAGGGCAGTCCTCTTTTTTTTTTTTTTTTTTTTTTTTTTTTGGTGCCATAACTCAATTGTGCAATTCTGTCGAGCACAGTGTTCGGCAAGTAGTGGGTGTCAAGGAGGGTGTGTCACCCATGTCCATCAGTGACTATAACCCCTGTGAACTGCCCTAATCCCATGAAGCAAGTGCTGCCATGGAATCTATGGTCTTCAGGTCCCACAAATGAACAACAGCACAGGAATGTTATTGACATTTAAAAACAATAACAAACACACACACACACACACACAGCAACCAACAAATGAACTCTGAGGGTGCACCATCATGGGGAAAGGAGAAATTCCCTGTACATCAGTAATTAAACATTCAAGAAAAAGTCTAGCAGTCGCACACTAGAGATAGCACATAAGAATGTCGACAAGTATTTCACAAACATACCTGCCCCCTTCACCTACATATTTTTGCAAAATGAGACACTGTGGGGCCTATGGATTTGATTATAATCTTTATCATTCACTTTTATGCTGGTAACCACACCTCATGCATGTAGACGTATCTCTGTGTATTTGTTTCTGAATGCCATCTTGGATTGCTATGTAGTGTTACATTTTCTGTTTCTTGTGTAAGGGTTTCATGTTATTATTTGACTTTATTTTACATACTTCCAGCTGTGTTGTTTAACTCAGTCTGAGTAGTTCATTTGCTCATTCTAATGTTAATTATGAATCTCTTAGTAGTCTGCCTCTGACGTGATCATTTATAATGCTAAAGGCAGTCCTGTCCGTTAACTTTCAGCAATGCAAGTTGCCAAATACCCAATATCCTGTAAACCAAACTGCAAAATGCAGAAGAACAGAGTGAAATCCACACGATGTTAGCATAATAAAAACTTTTAATCCACGCTTTCGTAACCAAACGTCTTCAGAATAAAATGTACATTCTCAACATCACATTTAAAAAACAGTTTGAAATACCTCTGCACCAATAAACACATATTTCCACTTAAAACAATTATACAATACAATTTCATAGCTCAGGAAGTTATTTCCTTATATAGACTCTACGGTCTTTCAAAAAACATTTAATGTTGACAGCATCATTTATACCAGTTTTTTTAATCTGAATTTAATCTGATTTGCCATAAAGCCTTGTTTTGTTCAAGATTTGTTTTGAAATTGCCACCTCTAAAATCATGACTTCCTTGCTCCAGCACAGAAAACAAAATGTTTTTGTACATAGGACAGATGACAGTTGTTGTTGTGTCTTTCGTATTTTCCCGGTTAGGGGCCACCACAGCAGAACTCCGGTCCGCTAATGATTGGCAGTAGATTTTTACATGCTGAGTTGCCAGACTTGACTCACAACCGTAAGCGAAGGTACGCCCATTCACGCATGTCTCCACACAGAAGACGCTCTAGCTGAGAATCGAACAGGACAACGTCTTATTGTGAGGCGACAACGCTACCGCAGCACCACCACTGCAGTCATGCTTATAAAAAGCATTTGTCTTGTCTTGTTTTCTAATATTGTAATAATGTTCTTTTATTCTGGTGCATAGGGCTCTTGTAGTCATACCAATGTAGAATGCACTACAATATGCACACATAACAATGTATACAACTCCTTTGCTCTTACAGTTAAAAAGCCCTGGAACTTAGGCAAATGTTCTAAATTAACAGAAATGAATCTACATATGTTACAGTTTCCACATTTATACATGCCCCATCTTTTCTATGTGATGTTAGAGCAATGTACAGTTTTGTTTCTCTCTCTTTCTAAAATGTTTTTTAAGTTGTTTTGATTTTTATATACAAACCTTGGTTGGGTCCCCAAGGTTGGTTCCCCACTATAGATTGTCTTTGTTTCCCTCTAAAATTTTCCAGTTGTCAGAAATAATATTTCTGATAATGCCACCATCTACTGTCATGTCCAAGCAAAAGAAATTACCAACATCAGATGTGTCCGTGTCATGGTTCTGTTTTGTTTGGATGTTGGAAAACCCATGCTCATGGATGGCTGGAAAGAGACTGTCCCTGTTCTGTGTAACATATTCAGCCTGCTCTTTCAACAGGGTCTTGCTACACCCTCTTTCAACAAACAAGGTAGTAATAAATTTTATTTCCTTCAAAAAGTCACCCATTTTTATGAGCTGTCCTTTGGGAATGTTATTCTTCATATAACGATGGTGCAAGCTGGTATAATGCAAGTAACTGTTAGTGAAAATTTCTTTCCTAAAAGTCGTACTAACTAACTTATGAAGCTTAACATCCCATTCCAGAATCACATCCAAAAAATGGACTTTTAGTCCCACATCTCCCAGAACAAATGTTAAGTATCCTGATCTGGAATTAAGGGTGTCAACAAAACTCTGTACTTTTGGTACATCCCCACCCATGACAAAAACAAGTCATCAATAAATCTCTTAAAAGTAAGAAACGGAAACAGATGATCTGCTGTGGTGACCCCTAAGGGAACAGCCGAAAGATGATGATGAATAAATATATTAAAAAATGTAATCTGGTATTCCATGACTAGTGGTTCCAACACAGTACATTCCCAATGACCCATAACAATGTTTGCAAAAGATGGTGCTGGAGGGGACCCCATAGCTACCCACCCAAATTTGTTTGTCTATTTTTTTAAATACAAAAAAATTATTATTTAATAAAACATCTATTAATTCGCAATAAAAATTGCTTTCAGAATTACTAAATGTCGAAAATGTATTTAAATATTCTCTGACTTCTTTCACTCCCTCTTGATGGGTAATACAAGTAAAGAGAGAGACAACATCAAGACTAAACATCACTTGTGTGGTGGGATTGAAGGCTGAAACTGAAGTATGTTCCCTGATGCTGTTTAAAAAAGTCCCATGAGTCTTTCAAGTATGAATTAATTTGTTAAACAATGGGATTTAACAGAATCCACCAATAAGGAAATACCCTCAGGAATATGAATGGATTTTGAGAAAGAGGGCTGATATTTCTTCCTGGATTAAACCAGATGGAGTCATTAAAGCCCATTCTTAAAAATAAACAAATGTGCCTGCATTAATATAGTTATAATGTGATATATTTAAAATATGTGTATATGTATGTATTTAAATGTAATACATGATTGTTTTCTTTAAGAGAATCCTTTTTTAATTGATTGATTAGTTTCAATTAACTTTTTGGCAGTGTGTTTCTAATATACAAAGAGGGAGGGTTATTGCTATTTTATATACACTGAAGAAGCGTTTTTATGCCGGAAAGCTTTGTCTGATTCAATAAGCTTTTTGTTGAAGCTGCGTTACTGAGTTTGTATTTTTGCTATACATACCTATCCCTCCAGCATGACTCATTTATGTTGCAGGGAAGGTTTAGATCCCTAGATGGGGTGTTCCTGATGCTGTTTTGTTTTTTGAATGTCCAGCAGATTCATTAGGCCTAGACTGGTAGATGTCTTGTACTCCAGGCATAGCTCAACTCTCAGCAGACTGTAGGCGACTAAATATAAGGACAAGGCTTAGAGGCAGTCTGCATAGGACTTATTTTCCACGCCATGTATTCATTTTGTGAGGAATCTCTGTGGATGCTCCAGTTCATGCATATGTCTGGCTCGGTACATACCAACAGGGTCCTTGTACTCGGTGATTGGTCTTATGAGAGCAGAGTACAACAGAATGGTGACATGTTTGGATCTAGGTGCCCTATCCCTGCAATGTACAATGATTTCCTCACTATAGTAGACACATGATGGTTAAATGCCAAGTCACTTCTACATGTGTTTCCAAATTCCTGACTGAGTAGTCTCCTCTTAGGGGGTGTATTGTCTGTGTAGTAGTTTGCAAGGGTAGGTAACTTTCCGAAAGATACTATGATGCACTTTTTGGCATTGAGTTTCAGTCCATGCCCTGGCTGCAGTTAGTCTGTGTCAGGCCTTCTTAGATAATATTTGTGTCTTTGGGGTGGGGACTCAGTGACTGCACCCAATTTGCAGTCATCTGCAGACTTGGTCATCCAAAGGCCCTTGACATTAGCCTTGAACTCAGAAAAATAGACACCAAGCAGGAGTGGCCCCAGCACTGAGCCCTGAGGCACCCCACTAGTAACTGTCCTTTTTGTGAAAGTAGACTGCCCTATTCTATATTCTTGGGTATTGTCTGTAAGCCAGCTGGCTATCCAATGGGTGATGTAGGATTTTCTACAATTCTCAAGTGGGGTATTGTGTCAGATGCACTGGCCAAGTCGAGGTACTCTGTATGCACCATTTTGCCCTCTTCCATTGTTTTGGTGACCTTCTCAAAGTAGTCCACCAAGTTGAGTAGGCAAAACTTGCCCTGACAAATCCAGTCTGATTTGGGTTCAGTTTTTGTAGCTTTTTCATGTCACCATTTAGGATATCCATGATTATTCTCTCCATAGCTTTGCATATCAGGCTAGTCAGGATTATGGGTTGATAGTTTACCAGATCCGTAGATGTCTGTCCCTTGTGCAACAGGATAACCATTGCAGTCCTCTTGGCATTAAACCTGTTTGGTGGCTTTTGTTAAATAAGTGATACTAGTGGGCTCGATAATGCATGCTTCATGCTCTTAAGGATTCATCTCAGGATGTTATCGAGATCCATTGATGGAGTGATGTTCTTTGTGTTTCACTGTTGCAGTCATTACATTTGGGGTAATCCTGCTGGCAAGTTGCCCTCAGTCGGCCTGAATTCCAAAGTCTTGGGTCCTGCATCGGCTGCTGTCGCCCCTTCCCTGACGTCAGGTCATCAGGGGTATAAAAGAAGCAGCAGACGCCATTTTCTGTAGTCTTTCTTGCCGCGTGGTGCCCAAAGCAGAAGCAGTTCGTAAGTACCGGTCGGCCAACTCCTGAGATTTTCTTGTTAGAATTTCAGATCCAAAGTCTTTAAAGCGAAGTACCCCATTGGGGAAACTTTTTTCTTGCTCCAGACAGATGTCAGAAAAAGTTAATAATTGCATTTCTTGTGGAAAGCAAATACCTCATAAGGACTTTCATTCTTA
Source organism: Protopterus annectens (assembly GCF_019279795.1). Taxonomy (NCBI): domain Eukaryota; kingdom Metazoa; phylum Chordata; order Ceratodontiformes; family Protopteridae; genus Protopterus; species Protopterus annectens. The sequence goes on from NC_056745.1 coordinate 47,045,673, forward strand.
CTGTATTCCTTGCCTAGGCCCTGACCATAATGTTTCAGGTTGTTGGTTTTGTGCTAGATTTAACCAGCGCACTATTAAGCGTCTGTATGATTTTGCATTAAACTATTTTGGACGCAGGTTTAATTATACAGAAATGTCATCGGATAGCCATCCAACTACCGGAGTTCACAAAAAAATGAAAAGAAAAAGATAGACAACCGAGGCCCAAAACCGACGAAGCTACTCCTAAGCCAGTCGCCGGTTCGCTGGTACTCAGTGAGGCGCTTTCGCAGCCCTTGACGCCTGCTATGTTAGAGTTGCAGGCCGCTACCGACTCCCACGTGGAGTCGGCTATGCAGCTGGATACTCAAAGTATTGGTGCCTCGGACATTATTCCTTCAGATGGGTCCAGAGCCGCTGAGCAGGCACCGGTTTCTGAGGGTGTATTCAGACCTAAACATCTATACATTAAACCGACTTCAGCTTCAAAGGCAAAGACTAAAACTCCTTCAAAGACAAAGAAACAAACTCAAGAGCCACGTGGACAGGCCTCAATGCCCAAAAAACAGATGCTCAAAATGGCCGAAGACTTGATTACCTTGATCATGGGTTCCCATCCCCTCCTGATAAGAGGCCTAGGCAAGAGACAGACTATGAATCTTCAGATCAGGTTTCTATTTCTTCTGATTCCTCTTCTGATCAGGAATATTCTTTTCCCCCCTATGAGGATTCTGATGCTGAATAATCTATTCCTTCAGCTTCTCCTCCAGAGGGCTATTCTTTTGGGGAAACCTTACATACCTTGAGGGAGCACTTCCACTGGGAGAGCCAAGATTATTCAGAATCTAAAAAGAGGCTTAGGGACTTCCTTTTACTACCTCAACACAGGCCTCTAGCCATTCCACCTGTGTTAGACATTGTAGATGATGTGTTTTCAGAGTCTAGTCTGACCCCTGACTCCTCACCTCCTGATCCTGTTAAGCCTGACAGATATTACAGGGTTCCTGACTCTCATAAATTCCTTTTCAAAAACCCTGCTGCAGGCCCAGAAACTATTTCACAGGGTCCTAAAGGGGTTAAGGCTTCTGCTGCAAAAAAACCTACCCACTCTGACAGAGATTCAGGGGCACTGAATAGATGGGGAAAAAAGGTTTACACATCTGCTACCTTGGCTATAAGGGCCGGTTTACACATCTGCTACCTTGGCTATAAGGGCCTTAAACTGTCAGTTTCATATGCTTAAATATCAACAATATGTCATGGCATTGCTTAAACAGAAAATGTTATTAAATTTTGAATGTGCAGAAAACAAGGAAATGCAGGATTTATTGCATGCAGCTGAACAAGTTGGAAAGCATACTTTGCAATGTGGGTTTGATTCTCTGGAGGCCTCTTGCAGGGCAGCAGTTACAGGTTCCGTAATTAGGAGGCATGCTTGGTTAAAGGAACAAAATCTGCCTGATCATGTCAAAGTTAAATTATTAGATGCACCTTTACAGCATGATACTTTGGTGTTAAGGCAGAAGAGGTGTTAAAGAAAATGGAGGAGAAAGCTATGCAAGCTGTCAAAGATTTTTTACAAGTACAGCCACCTAGGTTTAATAGACACTGGCCTACAAAGAATTGGCCCTTTCCAGTGTCAGACAGACCTCAAAGGGTCAGATACAGACACCCTAGAGGCAGATCCCAGGCGCAAGGTTCATACAGATCAAAGCAATGGGGTGCTTCTACCTCCAAAAGTGGAGAAGACAAATCACAACCTTACAGGAAACAGTCCCAATGACTTTCCCCTGCCTGCACCAAGCACTTATTTCCTGGCAGCACCCTTAGGGGGAAAATTAGCACTTTTTTCACAAAATTGGCACATTATAACCCAGGACAAATGTGTTCTAAATATTGTGTCACAAGGCTACAAGTTCCATTTCCATACCCTGCAAAAGGCAAACGGCTGGCCAGATCTGCCAAAAAATCAATGGACAGAAGCACAAAAACAAGTCTCATCCCTCATGGACATGGGGGCCATTCAACAAGTGCAAGAGCAAGAGCGGGGACAAGGATTTTACTCAAGACTGTTCTTGGTACCCAGAAAGGACAAGGCCTGAGGCCAGTACTGGACCTATCTATTCTGAACACATTCCTGGATATACCAAAATTCAAAATGTTGATGTTGCAGCAGCTTCTGCCCATGCTGGGCAAGAATGCTTGGCTTGTGACTTTAGACCTAAAAGACGCATACCTGCTTGTCCCAGTCCGACAAATTTGCAGAAGATACCTCAGATTCAAGACTGGCTCAATGCATTACCAATTCTCTGCACTGCCCTTTGGCTTATCTACTGCGTCCAGGGTCTTTACCAAGTGCCTGGCACCAGTAATTGCATTTTGCAGACAAAGAGGAATACAAATATATACTTACTTGGATGACTGTCTAATTCAAGCAGAGAACAAGGACATTCTACTACAGCATCTGGCATTTGTGAAAAGACTTCTAACATGCCTAGGGTACACAGTCAACGAAAATAAATCAAAACTCGCACCCTCTCAAGAGATAATATTCCTGGGTGCAAGCTTAAATACAACTGCCCAGATGGCTTATCTCACGCCAGACAAACAAAGGCAACTGACTACCTATTTCAAAATATTAGCAACAAAGGCCCAGTTATCTGCAAGAAAAATTCTGCAGGCTTTGGGCTTCATGGCATCCTGCATCCTACTAATACCATATGCAAGACTGCATATGAGGAAACTTCAATGGCACCTAAAAAGTGTTTGGACTCGGCATTGCCACAGCCTGGAAACTATGATTACTCTCATTCCCTGCCTGAACTGGAGTTTCGATGGTGGGCAAAGGCTTGTCACCAAAACAAGGGACAGCCATTCACATTACCCCCCAGCCAGGCAGACACTAACAACGGATGCATCAGATTATGCCTGGGAGGCCCACATGGCAGGAAGATGCATTCAGGGTACATGGACCTCAAACCAAATGCATCTACATATCAATCAAAAAGAGATGCTAGCTGTTCAAAATGCCCTGACAGCCTTCAAGGACCTACTTCATCTAGGACAACTACTGATAGACAGACAACACCACGGTCATGTGGTATATAAACAAACAGGGGGGCACACATTCTTACCCCCTTTGCAGACTAGCCATGACTTTGTGGGACACAGCATTGACTTACCAAGTACATCTGCAGGCACAATTCCTGCCAGGAAAGAAAAATACTCTGGCAGACGAACTAAGCAGAAACCTCAGGGATCCAAACGAGTGGCAGCTGGATCCACAAGTCTTCAGCATGATAACAAGCAAATGGGGATGCCCGGACATAGATCTATTTGCCTCCCCCTCACAACTACCAACTAAAAAGATTCTGCACAAGGATTTATCACAGACAAGCATGGAAAGTGGATGCCCTATCTTTCAGCTAGAAAAAGCTATCCGTATATGCCTTTTCCCCTCTGCCTCTCCTCCCCAAGGTACTCCTAAAAGTCAGACAGGAGAAGCCAAAGATGATACTGATTGCCCCAGACTGTCCCCGCCAGTACTGGTACCCAGTACTAAGGAGCCTGTCTCAATGCCCAGCTTGGACCTTACCTCAAGTACCTCATCTACTGTCACAGCAAAACAATCGGATCCTGCACAGCCAACTCAGGACTTTAAACCTGGCAGCATGGCGGATAATGTAGTCATACAAAACACACCTCTCAGTAAAGCTGTGATGGATGTCATCTTGGAAGCCAGAAGGCCTAGTACTAGAAATTTTTATGCTGGAAAATGGAAGAGATTCTTTGCTTGGAACCAGGCACAAGGAACAGATACAGCTGTGCCAAATATTCCTCAGATTTTGCAATACTTAACTGAGATGCTGGACAAAGGCCTATCTTTCTCATCTATTAAAATTCATGCCTCTGCCATTTTGGCTCATTACAATGCAGAGCCACCAATCTTTTCTTATCCCTTATTATAACAGTACCTCAGAGGAGCCAAAAATGTAAGGCCTCCAAGAAGATCACCAATGCCTGCATGGGACCTCAACTATGTTTTGGAAAAACTCACCCTGCCTCCTTCTGAGCCAGCTGCTACTGGTGATATAAAGTTTTTTATCTTGGAAAACAGCTCTGCTCTTAGCAATAACTTTTGCAAGACGAGTTTCAGAGCTGCAGACACTCATGGCTGTGGAACCTTTTATCATTTTTTATCCAGACAGGGTCTCCCTGAGGACTAACCCAACGTTTATGCCTAAAGTGGTGTCCAGTGTGGCCCTTAACCAAACCATTCACCTGACAACTTTTTATCCAAATCCACAGAACAATGGGGAGAGAATTCTGCATTCTTTGGACGTACACAGACAGCTTAGATTCTACTTGGATAGAACCAAAGATCTGAAGTAGGAGATTCATTTGTCTGCAACCTGTGGTTATGGATGCGATATCGGATCCGAACCGGCATGGTTTACCAGCTATGGATCCAAGCTCTCAGCTCCTCCCCTCACCCATAATGCCCTGCTCTACCCTCATGACCTCAGATCTTGTTTGCCGCGCATGGTGACCAGATTGTTTTTTCAGCTCTCCAGCTAAGTGCTAGTTTAAGTATTTAAATTGTAAAATCTAAAGATATTTTTGGTTATTTGTGTGAAAGTGTAGGTTTCCCCTTTGGTATATTTACTTTTTTTAGTGTTTAATCTAAAAGTTATATCCCTCCCCTCGCTGTTAGCGTAGTGTGTGTGTTGGGCCTGTGAGTGATTTTTGTGTTTTCTTTAGTTACTTTCTTTCGTTATAGTAACTACTGTTGTAGATTGGGATGTCTGAGCAACCCAAGTCTATTTTTTCTAAATGCTCCGAGTGTGGCCATAAGCTTTCCCCAACTGATGGCCACACTCGGTGTGTTAGATGCCGGGGGGTTCAACACCTCACATCTGGATGTTCCATTTGTGCAGGGTTCAACCCCAGGGCATTGAAGGAGCGGAGGTCCAAGCTTGTTTTGGTGGGCCTTTTACCGCCGGACTCGGCTCCGACCTCCGCTCCTTCGGGAGTAACTGTACCCACGGTTATTCCTTCTGCGGCTCCCACTCCTCCTCCTGGGACTCAACCTCCCGTTTCTGGTTCGGAGGAGAGGGATGCTAAAAAAAGGGACCGGAGGGAGAAGCACCATAAGCGGCGGGCCGAGACCTCTGTTTCGGCCCCGCCAGCCAAGCGGGCTTCTCCCCCGGCTCCATTGTCGGCTCGGTCTCCTCCTCCTCGGCTCCGGTCTCCAGTGTGTTTTTCACCGGGACCTGAGGAGGAGGAGACCCGATCTCCGTCGAGGCTATCGAGGAGGCACTCTAGGCCTACCTCGGTAGCCTCGTCGAGATTGCTGATCTGGACCGGATGATGAGAAGGTTCATCCAGGCCCAGATGCAGATGGGAGTGCTCTTGCCTCCCCTTCTCTGGGGGGGAGCTCAACCCCCTTTTTCAAACCGATTGCCCTTCTCCAACCCGCTACCGGTTCGAGCAGTTGGAGCCGAGCAGCCGAGCCGGGGTGGGTCGGCGCCGATAGTACTTGGTACTTCGGATCCGACCCTGCCCTCGAGTGCATCGGATCCGACCTCTCGAGCCTGGATCCAAGCCTCGGATCCGGGGATCAGTGCTCCTTCAGCGCCGTCTGTGTCAGAGCGCACTGTCCTTCGGATCCGGCGGCGCCGGCTCCGATCCACTCTTCGGATCCGAGAGGGAGCCGATTGTCGGATCCTTTGGTCGAGGTCGGCTCCCCTTCGGCATTTGATGTAGTGGAGAGGGCCCTGTTGAGTGTCTCCAACCCCCGGCACTTGTTTCGGCTCCGTCCCGCGCTCCCTCTGCACTGGGCCAGGCTTCCACCATCCGGCCCTTGGGACAGCCTGCTTCTGTGCCCCAAGCTGCTCCAATGGAACAGGTTGCTGCTTGCGAGGAGTCCTCTGACAGCCCCCCAGAGGATGTTCCTCGCAAGCATATGTGCAAAAGGAGGCACATTGACTCCCCCGAGTCTCTCACGGAAGACACGGACTTGGAGGAAGGGGAAGGCTCCCCACGGTCACCCCCCGAGGATGTCTCATTTGGAGACATCATGGAAATGCTCCGTATAAGGGGGGGGTGGTCTGCCCCCAAGTCTTCCTCGGACGAGTCCGTGTTCTTGGAGGCATTTGAAGCGGGCCCGTCTACCTCTTGGGTGTCCCCTCCTGCCGACCCCCTGGTGGACCTCATTACCACCAGGGCGTGGAAGGAACCGGACACCGTGGAGCCAATCCCTAAGAGGCCCGATAGGATCCTCAGCCCACCGTCCGACCATGCCCATTGGAGTAAGGGGCCTCCGGTAGATGCCATGCTGACGGCGGCGGCCACCAAGAGGGAACTTGCTCAGGAGAGTCCCTCAGTCCATCCCCCGAGCAAGGAGTCTCGGATGATGGACCGCTTGGGGAAGCGGATGTTTAGTTCAGCGACCTTCTCGGTAAGGGCGCTGAACTACCTGGCACACGTCATTAGGATGCAGCGAGATCTTATTAAAGAATACGCTGCATCTCCCCCAGAGTCCATGTCGGAAGAGGACAAAATGCTGCACTCCACCCGCATGGTCACTCTTAGATCAGTTACTAATACCTCTATGCGGCTACTCTCCCATGCTACGGAAGGCACCGCTAGAGCCGCAGGGGCAGGTCTAGTCACTAGACGTCAGGCCTGGCTCTGTCACTGCGATTTTTCTGAGCCCTTCAAAGCGTCATTTGCGACGCCTTTGATGGTTCTGCCCTCTTTGGCAAAACCGTCATGACACTTTGACCCAGAGCGAGAAGGACGGAAGACGCTGTCTGCCGTCGGAATCCGCTTCTCTGCACCCCAGAGGCCCTACTCTAGGAACCAAAAGGGTCAGAAGAAGATGTGGTTCCGGAAGTCGCAGCAATCCCAGCCTGCTCCGGACAACCAGTCCTTCCGAGGCAGAGGAGGACAGGGAGGACGCCGCCCTAGAGGCAGAGGGGCTCCCAGGAACTTCGGGTCCAGAGAACCTTTCTCTGAACGGCCCGCGCAGCAACCCTGAGGGGTTGCCCGGCTGCTCCACTCTGGAGGCAGTCGGGGGACGTTTTTCGGGGCACCTAGCGGCATGGGAGTCCATAACATCAGACCGCTGGGTTCTCCAAATCATATCCAGAGGATACAGCATCCCTTTTCGTCACTTACCAAAGTTGAAGTCCCTCCCAGACGTTCCACCCGGTCAACAGGAGGCCGCTTTGGCAGAAATTGGCCATCTGCTAAAGAAAAGAGCCATCCAGCCCATCCCCCCAGACCAGATCGGATCAGGGTTCTACTCCAGGTTCTTTTTAGTGCCAAAAAAGACGGGGGAACTAAGACCAATTTTAGACCTTTCTCTCTTGAATCTGGCAGTCCCCAAGGAAAAATTCCGAATGGTCACTCTGCAATCTATTCTCCCCCTTCTGGGAGAAAATCACTGGATGTGTTCTATAGACCTCAAAGACGCGTACTACCACATTCTGATGGACAGGCGCTCCAGGAGGTTCCTCCGCTTCCGGCTGGGAGCCAGTCACCACCAGTTCCAGTTCCGGGTCCTTCCCTTTGGTCTCACCACAGCCCCCAGGGTGTTCACCAAAGTATTAGCAGTGGTAGCGGCCCACCTGAGGCTTCAGGGGGTGCAGGTCTTTCCCTACCTGGACGACTGGCTTCTTACAGCCCCAACAAGGCATCTACTACTATTGGCGCGAGACTCCTTTCTCCATCTTGCTCCCTTTCTGGGCATTACAATAAATACAAAGAAATCCAACCTGGCGCCCACACAGCTCTTAGATTTTATAGGGGCCAGGTTAGACACAAGGAGTTTAAAAGCCTTCCTCACTGCGGACAGAGTTCAAAATCTGCAGCTCCAGGTGCGGGCCATTCTCCACTCAAGTTTTGTTCCGGCGGAGTTGGTCCTGAGGGCTCTAGGGTCCATGGCGTCTGCTATAGCACTTCTTCCTCTTGCCAGGCTCAATATGCGCATCCTCCAGTGGACTCTCTTAGTACAATGGTCTTACCTTGCTCTTCCTATGCATCATCCCATTGCGATCAGCAAGGCTTGCAAGCGGTCCCTCCTGTGGTGGCTTCACTCCCCAGATCTCCACGGAGGCCGCCCATTTTGTGCTTCTCCCCCTCTCGCCACAGTGACCACGGACGCCTCCCACCTCGGGTGGGGGGGGGGCATTTTGCGGGCCGGACCGTCCAAGGCACGTGGAACGATTCAGAGACCTTACTGCATATAAACGTTCTAGAGATGAGAGCAGTGCTCTTAGCGTTGCTAGCACTTCAGGACTTTCTTCCCTTGGGAACAATTGCGATTCAATCGGACAACATGTCTGTTGTCTGGTACATCAACAAGCAAGGGGGGACAAGGTCTTACCCTCTTTGTTGAGAAGCCATGAGAGTTTGGGAATGGGCAATCTCCACCAACCGCTTTCTGATAGCAACGCACATTCCAGGTCGGTCCAACATCCTGGCGGACAAGCTCAGTCGCACCATTCTGACCCCTTACGAGTGGTCTCTCAATTTTCAAGTAGCGGAACGCATATTCGCACGGTGGGGAACTCCTTCATGCTATCTTTTTGCCTCTCCCTCAAACACCAAGTGCGACAGTTTTTTCGCTCTGATACCCCCTCCAGGAGGTTCTCCAAGAGACGCTCTGGTGCATGCTTGGCCACCCGGTCTTCTGTACGCTTATCCACCCTTGCCTCTGATGCTCCAAGTTCTTCAGAAAGCCTCTCGGGTGGGTTGCAGAATGATTCTCATTGCTCCGTTTTGGCCTCGACAGATCTGGTTCCCCTTTCTAAGGTCTCACTCGGTGAATCCTCCTTGGATTCTAGATCCCATTCTGGATCTGATATCCCACCCATCCTGCATATCTCCTCCGAACCTGGACAACCTGAAGCTGACCGCTTGGCTGCTCCAGTTCCACTCTTGATCAGGACTCCCGGTATTTCATCACCTGTTAAGGCTATCCTGGTGGCAGCTCATAAACCGTCCACTAGGAAAGTCTACCGCAGCAAGTGGAAACGGTTTTCTTTGTGGGCGGAGCGGCAAGGCCTGAATCCCTTCACGGTTCCTCTCCCTTTAGTGCTTGACTTTCTAACCACTCTTTTTAACGATGGTGCCAGCAGTTCCACAGTCAAAGTACAACTGGCGGCAATCTCTCATTATCACATTGGTCATGATTCTAGTCCACTCATGTCAGCCAAGTTGTGTAAAATTTTCCTTAAAGGTACTTTCCTTCTCAGGCCCCCTGTAAAACAAGCGGTTCCTCCTTGGGACCTCTCCTTAGTTCTCCAGGCCTTGACCGCCCCCCCCCCCTTCGAACCAGCGGCTATGGTGGATCTCAAATTCTTGTCTTTCAAGACAGCCTTTTTAGTAGCCATTACATCGGCCAAGAGAGTTTCAGAGCTCCAAGCATTATCAGCTAAACCTCCTTACTTGGTATTTCATCCGGACCATGTTTACCTCAGGACCAACCCGTCCTTTCTTCCTAAAGTAGCTTCTGATGCAAACATTAATCAATCCATTAACCTCCCTGTTTTCTTTCCCAAATATGAAAACAAAGGTGAATACAAGCTTCACTCCTTAGATGTTCACAGGCAACTTAGATTTTATCTAAACAGAACGGCTGGTCATAGGCAATCCGACCAGTTGTTTATTTCCTTTGCTAAATTTAATTTGGGCAAGCCAATTTCTAAAGTCTCTCTGTCTCGCTGGATTTCACAGTGTATCTTATTGGCTTATCAAGCTTCAGGAAGGCCCGCACCGGAGGGTGTACACGCCCATTCAACCCGGTCAGTATCTACCTCGGCAGCCTTTAAGGCTAGGATTCCTCTAGATGATATTTGTGCAGCAGCCACGTGGGCTTCATCTCATACTTTTATTTCCCACTATAAGTTGGATCTTGCATCTAGGGTAGAGCATCCTTTGGCTCATGGGTGCTCGGAATATCCTTCCATGATGGGCCCAAGATTCAGGTAGCTGGGGACTCTGTCCCACAGGTTGCAGACAAATGAATCTCCTACTTCAGATTTAGAAGTTATGTACTCACCATAACGTTCCATCTGAGTAGGTGTATTCATTTGTCTGCAACCATCCCGCCCTCCTATCCCCCTGGCCTTTCAGTTTCCTGCATATTATGTGTTACCCTTTTCAGGGTGTTCTTGCTGTTGGCAAACTCGATCTGAGGTCATGAGGGTAGAGCAGGGCATTATGGGTGAGGGGAGGAGCTGAGAGCTTGGATCCATAGCTGGTAAACCATGCCGGTTCGGATCCGATATCGGATCCATAACCACAGGTTGCAGACAAATGAATACACCTACTCAGATGGAACATTATGGTGAGTACATAACTTCTAATTTTCAGGAAGACAGAGCAATTACTAGTGGCATATGCTGCAGGATCACAAGGAAAGGCTTTCTCAAAGCAAACTATTTCAAAGTGGATAGGCCATTGCATTTGTTTCTGCTACTTACCCTTAGGCACTGGCTTGCCATGGTGTATTAGGCCACATTCCACCAGAGCTGCAGCCACTTCAGCAGCCTTCCTCAGGGGAGTACCAACCGAGGACATTTTAGAGGCAGCTACTTGGGGTTCAGTGCACACCTTTACAAAGCACTATCATCTGCCACTCTACTGTAAATCCAGGGCAGGCTTTGCCACTGCAGTTCTGCAGGGTCTCCTAGCCGCTCCTAATGCTGTTTAGCACCAGCCTCCTTACCATTGCTTTGGGACTTTACCCAAATGTAATGACTGCAACAGTGAAACACGAAGAACATAGTACAGTTGTGTACACTTACCATAAATGTAGATGTCCGAGTGTATTCACTGTTGCAGTCCAGGTTACCCATCCGCCTTCCCCCTTTTTTTTCTGATGGAACCTATGTGGTGTATTTGTTTGCAGATGAAGGTAAAGTTTATATTGCTGCATGTAATTTTATATATACATATACATTTTGGCTATCCTTTTAGGGGGCACCTGACATCTGGGGCAAGACAAACTAAAGAAAATGGCGTTGGCTGCTTCTTTTATACCCCTGATGACCTGATGTCAGGGAAGGGGCGACAGCAACCGACGCAGGACCCAAGACTTTGGAATTCAGGCCGACTGAGGGCAACCTGCCAGCAGGATTATCCCAAATGTAATGACTGCAACAGTGAATACACTTGAACATCTACATTTATGGTAAGTGTACACAACTGTACTTTCCTGACCATGGAGTGTGCCTTGAGTACTTGTTCTCTAGGGATGGTTGGAAGACTTATGGATGTGAATATTTCGAGAGCCATCTGGCAGGGAAAAGGGGTAAAACCTGGAGCTAAACGTTTCAGCCAGGAGGTTTGCTTTATCTTCTGACTACTTATAGGTGGCACCATTTACAATTAATTTGGTACTTTGCTGTGTGTTACCTTTGAGGTACAGACATAGCTGAAGAAAGATTTGTGATTGTCCTTGGCCTGGGTGGCTAATTTTACCTCAAATTTTGCTTTGGTAGATTTGATTAGTCCCCTGAGTTGCTTGTTTAGGTTGATGGGGGATTTATTACCCTGCTGGGAATTGTACCTCCTAATTTTTGCAGTGATTGTCTTCCTTTTGTTCTGCAACCTTTTAATCTTGGGATTCCACCAGTGTGGCTTGTTTTTTGGAGTTGATCCAGTACTTAATCCGGGGAGGTAAAGCTTTCTCTATACAGCTGTTAATATGATTATAAAGGGGTTTATATGAATTATTACACATAGGCAGCAGTGTACTCAGGGTTTGAAGGGTCTTGCAATTTTGCCAGGGTGTCAGTAGTAGGATGTTTGCTTTAAAATATTATTTAAAAGTTCTAGGGTTAGCTGCTATCCCTGGTTTTACCTTTACTTCAAAGGAGTCAGCTTTATGGTATGACTGGACATTATACTATGGAGGGTGCAGTGTTCTGCACTGTTTCAGAGGACCAGGCCAAGGATGTTTGCACCCCTTGTGGGCATACAAACTAACTAGGCAAAGGTGTTTGCTTTTACAAAGTCAAGGAATCTTTGGGTGTACATGTTGGGGGTTGTGAATGGTTCCCAGTTTATGCTGTGGTAGTTAGTCACCCATGAGTATGATGTTAAATTGAATGAGGAATGTCTCCAGTACATTTAGGTATGTATTATGATTTTGCTTGGTCATACGGGGGGGGGGCGGGCTATATCTTGGAAGAATATTGCATGGGAGTTTGGTAATTTGGATGTGGAGAAGCTCCAAAGTGTTGTACTGATGGACCAGCCTTGAGGTGTGTTTGTTTTTAATGTAAATAGTGATACCGCCACCTCTTGTCCCTTTCTGTGCGGTAGCTGGTCAAAATGTGTAGAAGACATTGTATTCCTGGACTGCCAGGGTGCTCTCTGTGGCTTTGGCTTTAAACCATGTCTCAGTAACTGCACAGATGTCTTGCGTTTTATAGGTTCATAGGTTCATAGATTAGTACTAGGCTAACTGCCCTTGTGGGCCATTTAAGCCTAGCCAGTTACCCCATGTAGGGATCAAACCCAGCACCTTGTGTCTATAAGGTAAACACCTTACCCATTATGCCAACCTCCCTCCTTTTTCAGGGTGAGAAGAGCTTGTAGGGAGAGGAGTTTCTTGTTTAGACTCTTTTCATTGAGCAGTAACACCTTCCAATTTTCCTGGTCTGGTTTATCTATGCTGATAGTTTTTTTTTAGGTTGATAATGCCTAAAAAAGGCAGTATAGGGGTGGCCAAGGTTTTAACCAATATTCAAAATATCAGATGGGATTAGTGCGGACCATCCCTGGCAAAGCAGCATGGTTTGTCAAATATATTCTCTCAGGTTGACAAATATTGTACCTGCCTAGAATTATGCCATACCCTAAGCCAATTTGTTAAAGTCAGTTATTTTCTAATAATAGCCCGGCATCATCCTTTGAAAAGGTAGAATGTTACTCTATGGTAGGGTCATACCAGCCTGCAACACAAAGTCTGAAAGCTCCATTATGTCTGTGTTTATATAGTCCAAAGAGGTATATCCCCAGGTCATTTATACCTACATGAACTATGACCGAGTCATTTTGGTAGTAGTGGTTCACTGTGTGTGTGTGTGTGTGTGTGTGTGTGTGTGTGTGTGTGTGAGATCTGACTGATCCTGGCCCCTGACATACAGCTGACTGTGACTCTCTCCTTACTTAGCTGTATTCATTGTTGATTTTATGGAAGGTTTTTGTGGTTGCTTAGGATACTTTTTTTTGTGCAGTGTCTGGAAGGTCTTTGTGGTTTAGAGAGATTACATTTAAGAGCCTTACCATATGTGGGTCTGTGTGTCTCATCTATACTGTGGGAGGTGCGTGTGTGCACATGTACGTGTGTGTGTGGTACGATAAACGTGCTTGTATGTGACAGCCTTGCTTCTAGTGGTATTATAACATTAATATGTGATTTATTTGTTTGAGTGAGATATGAAATGTGAATTTTTTTTAAACATAAACTGTAAGTTATCTCACTGTTGTGGCTAAATATGTCAATCGAGTCATTTTGTAAAATTTTACTATAAAATGTGAAAAACTAAATACGTGCTCACTGCTTCATGTAGCTTCTGCAGTAATGTAGAAGTCAAATGATTCTGTTTTGTCTTTATTCACAACCACAGAAGTAACTGAATACTTAAAAGAATAAGCAGGTTCTGGTGTCACTATAAATTAGCTTTTTGTTCTGATGTCATGTATTAGATTGTGTGTGTCTGTGTGTGGATTTGGTCATATTAATTTCCCTAACCACATTGTCAGTCCAGTTCCTTTCAGTGTGGTCTTACCCACAGTAACTGAAACTGGATAAGACTATTTTATATTTACTGTATGCAGTCTTTTTGTCTCCATGGCATACCAAAGGTGTCATATACATTTATACACTTAAAAATAAGCCAGCTATATCACATTAGATAATGTTATCTGTAGCAAAGTAGTCACTGTCTGAAAGGCTTATGCCAACAGGTGCTGATGTGATAATTACCCCTTTAGACATTAATAAACAGTTTTCCACAACCTGAAAGCAGATAACATTTAACAGCTATCTGGTCCTAATCCTACCACTAGCTGAAGGTTTACTGTAACCTCTCAATCACCAACTTTCTGTAATAATGTAATAGTTGTGGAAAATTCACAGGCAGAATTTATAGATGTGGTTTCAATGCCTTTGGTTAGAGTGCTTTCTCTTCCCAGTCCATAAAGTCTGCAGTACTCTCCAAGAGGCAAGCAAAGGTTTTCTGAATTTTTAGGACTTGCCTTTTTAAACATTTGATGTTATGTGATCCTATCTTATGCCAAAGAGCGAAGTCTCTTATTGGCTGAGCTTATTATATCCCAGGATGCACCACTACCAGTTTTTGACTAACTTTTCTGTCAGTTTTGCTGTTTTTGTTTTCAAAAAGCTGTTTTAACAGCTATTCTTACATTGTTGTGTGGTTGGTTTGAATTTCTTGTGAAATTTTGTTGTGTGACTGTTGTGTTTGGTAGGCCCCTTTCATCTAGGGCCTTCCGGTTATTCAACCCTTCTATATTTTATATATAGTAAAGTTTGTTCTTACAGGGTTTCAAAGTCCCCTGTCATTTGCGAAAGTAATAACTGTAAGCCTACTTAGGGGGCAGTAATTGTATTTCTTCCAGTCAGATTACTGAAATTCATAATGTCTCAGAATCCTAGGCCAAATGTAGTTTCAAAATGTCCATCACGGATGTGTATTGCTTAGGGCAAAACATTTACAGGAATCATGTCACGCTTTTTCCTCAAGGGTCCTCCAGGAGAGGAAAAATAAATTAATTCTTAAGGGATTAATTAAACTCTGATATAGACAGGGTGCTCCAAAGACTGTTCCAGTCTCCAGTCTTCCAAAAATTTGTTTCAGTTCATTCCTCCTCCGACTGCTTCGCTCCGCCGGAGCAGGGCCGGGTCCGAGTTTGCACGCGCTGACTCTCTTCGGTGACCTGGGTGATGTTTCGCCATGAGGAGTGCCTTGCCAAGTCCCTTCCATCATTCTCCGGGCTTTACACCACCTTCCTGGGGAGACTGGGTCCTCCTCCTGAGGGTTCTTGAGGAACCCCAAGGAAGAAGATCGTGCAGAGGAAGCACGTGGACTCTCGGATGATGTCTCATTTGCAGACATCTTAGAGATCCTCAAACAACGAGTCAGTGCTCCTCAGCTTTGGGGCTCAGCCTCCCGCCTCTGGGTGTCTCCGCCCTTTTTGCTTGCTTCTGATTTGGTTTGTCGAACCAGTCCCTTTCGTCCAAATAAATTCTTGTCTGCTGTAGATGCCATGGTGGTGGCATCTGCTACACAACAGTCCATCCTCCTAATAAGGAGTCTAGGAGTATGGACAGGTACGGGAAGCACCCTGACTTCAGCGGCCTTTACTTTAAGGTCTCTGAATTATTTGGCACATTTTACCAGGCTTCAGAGAGCAGCTAGCCCAGTCCAAGCCTGGCTCCGCTTGTGTCAGCGGAGGCCTTCAAGTCTTCCTTACGCCTCCCTTTGATGGGTCCTCATTGTTTGGACCCAAGGTTAAAGACACCCTTACCGCTGTGAGCAAGAGGGAAAACTTTTATCTGCCGAGGGTGTTATTCCACTAAATGTGGTTCCGCAATCTCAAGTTTTTCTCCCAACAGCAGGAAGATTCCCTTCCAGAGGCAGAGGACGGGAAATTTTTCAGGGAGACGCCGCCCCAGAGGCGTGCAGAGGGCCCCGCAGGCTCTTCAGCCTCCCACACGCCATGAGGGATTGCCCGGCTGTGCTGCTCGGAGCCAGTCGGGTGTCGTTTTGCACACCCTAAAAGCCTGGGAGTCAATCACGATCATTGCCGGAGGTTACACCATCCCATTCACATAAAGAATCCCGACCCTCCACCCAGTCAAAGGAAATGGCAGCCGCAGAAGCTTTAAAGCTGCTAGAAAAGGAGTCATCCAACCGTCCCCACAGACCAGATCGGATCAGGAAATTACTCCAGGTTCTTTTTAGTGCCAAAAGACAGGGGACCTGAGACCAATATTAGATCTCAGCAGACTGAACCAATCCACACGAATCCAAATTCCATTCTCCCATTGTTGGAGAAGGATGTTTTTGGTCTCACCACAGCCCCCAGGGTGTTCACCAAGTGTTTGGCAGTAGTGACGGCTCACCTGAGAAGTCTTCTGGCTCCTGACTGCCACCACCAGGCATCTACTAATGGACAACCTCAAAGCCACCATCTCCTGGGTATTTCCCTGGGGATTACATTCAATTGGTCAAAGTCTGTCTTGCTGCCCTCTCAACATAAAGTTTATAGGAGCAGAGATAGACTCAAGATTGATGGATCCAAACTTTACAGGGCCAAGTTCAAGCTCTGATCTCGAGATCCAAAGCCCCAGCCAGGATGGTTCTTCAAGTTTTAGGCTCAATGTCTGCCACGGTTCTTTTAGTTCCTCTGGCAAGATTACACATGAGGATTCTTCAGTGCCTCTTGTCAACTCAATGGTCCTTTCAGGATCTTCCTCAATCATCACATCATGATTGGACCTTCGCTGGTGGCTTCAGACATCCAATTTGGATCAAGGAAAACCCTTTGTTCTCCCCTCTCCAGTGGTTACCCTGACGACAGATGCCTCCCAGATAGGGTGGGGGCATTGTCTGGGCAGGCTAGTTCAGGGCTCCTGGCTTCCAGACTCCACATCAACGTGTTGGAGATGAGGGCTGTACTTCTATCCCTACAAGCCTTACACAAGTTTCTTCCTCAGGGCATCATCGCCATCCACACAGACAACATGTCGGTGGTTTGGTATCTGAACAAACAAGGAGGGACCAGATCATACCGAAAGTCAAATATATTGGCAGACAAATTGAGCAGGACGTGGTCTCTAAACCACACAGTAGCAGCTCAGGTTTTCAGGAGATGGGGCTATTTGCAACTCCACTGAACACCAAGTGCCAAAGGTTCTTCTCCTTGATCCCACATCAGGGAGTACCAGCCATGGATGCTCTAGCACAACCTTGGCCAACAGGGCTACTTTATGCCTTTCCTCCAATTCGCTTCTTCCCAGAGTTATTCAAAAGCTTCTCAACTGGGGTCTTCAATGATACTGATTGCCCCATACTGGCCTCGTCAGGTATGGTTTCCTCACCTGAAGAAGCATGCAGTGGACGATCCGTGGACTTTAGACCCAATCTAATTCGGACTTGTTAATCCATCAGTCGACATCGGCATCAGTCCCTTCAATCTTTGAATTTGACAGAACTAGACCCGAAGTTGTTCACATTTTACACTAACAAATTGTACCTTAGTAAGTGGAAGAGGTTTGCTATCTGGGCTCAACTCAAGGGCTTAGACCCTATCACTGCTCCTGTCCCAGAGGTCTTGAAATTCTTAACATCCCTGTTTAATCAGGATCTTCTGTCTCAACTATTAAAGTCCAACTAGCAATCCATGGATCCTCCTTTGATGAGCTGCAGACTATGCAAAACTTTCATTAGCCTATTAAGAGATCTTGATTTTGCAAGAAGAGTTTCATTGATTTTCCACAAGGATAGAGTATCACTTAGGCCTAATCCATCCTTTGTCCCAAAGATCTGTTCTTTTCTTCCCAAAATTCTCCAATGAAGCAGAATACACTCTTCATAAATTGGATGTTCACAGGCAATTACGCTTCTATTTAGACAGGACTCAGCAACAGTCAGACCAGTTGTTTGTGTCCTTCTCAGATAATAAACGGGCCAAACCATCACAAAAGCTACTATCTCAAAGTGGATCAGAGATTGCATAACTCAGGCTTATTCTTCTTCGAAGCAACTTACAACATCTATCAAAGCTCATTCTACCAGAGCTGGTCCAATCCAAGACACTTTCATCCACTACAAATTGGATGTGGCATCGTTCCACGGTACTCAGGGAGTGTTTTCAGTGAGCCACCCAATGTTTGGGATCCATCTCGGCCACATTCCCCTACCCACCCCTCCCCCCTGCCTTGGAGATCAGAAGAGATTGAACGGTTTTGAGTTCTACTGTTTTATCTTGTTTCATCTGGCGATGTTATATAAGCAGGGTATGCATGTGTGCATGTATGGACAAATCTGGATCTGGGGGGACTGGTAGTGGTGTGGTGAGTACATAACTAAAAGATGTGTTACATAACTTGAAGAATGTTCAGAGGGGTGCTCAGAACAAGTTGTGAATGGCAGTTATTTAGTCAGCACCATCTCTTATAGAAAACTCTTTTGCAGTCAACAAAACATTTGAGTCTTCATCTTCCTTTAAGGTTCCCATTTTCAAATATAAGAATCCTGTTTTCCAAATCACTCTGCTTGACTAATATAAGGAAAACCTGACAAATTTATTTTCTGTGTTGTAAGTATGCAACAAATGGTGGTTTGCAAACTGAGTTCTTCCAGAGGACAGAAACCTGTCAACTATTGGGTAGTTTCCACTTTAGTTATATTGTTTGTGAAGGGTTGCTGAAATCTTCTATTGACATCCATCTCCTACTGGTCTAGAAAACATGCCGAGATCCCATCCACAGAGTTATTGCTGTATCTGAGATGTTGTTTTGCAAGACCATCTAGTTGAGCTTCCTTTTCCATTGGCTTGGAATCCTTGTATTTACAACACGTTTTGATGTAGACCTGCAGACTCTCTTCCACCCTCCTGCATATAGGGCTCATTAATTTCAGGCAAGAGATGTAAGAGTACACCTGTAAGGTGAAGAAAGGGGCAGCCTGCTACCAGGTAAACTTTCCAGCTATTTGTGGCAGTAAGACTTTTAAAGGAAGTGACCTACAGCAATAAATCTTCTAGGAATTGTACTTTTAATGGAAATGATTGTATATTCTAAGAAATGCTCTTATAATGCAAATTATTGTATTAACTACTCAAGTAATAAGTTGCTCCCTCTGGGAGAGGTTACAGAGCGTCTGAGTTCTCTATTTTTAATAGTGTATGTCGTTGTACTGTGAAGTTAATACCAATGGAGGAGTCTTGATAAAAGTTGGTGTATGTGTCGTGCATGACTTCACTCAGTCTCTTCTCTAGCTAGAATTCAGTGCCATGGTTGGCCTGAACTGTCTCTGAACTTAGAGTCACTAAATAACTTTCATCTTGAACTGAAGCAGCGGAGGAAATGGAACTGTGGTGGTCGCAGGTGATGAAAGGTGCATAATGAATTGTTTCTTTCTGGTAGATAATTCTGCAGGTTTTCCTACATTCCTGCATTGTAATGGTCTCAGGCTGGTGTGATGTATAGTCCTGTCACTGATGTCCCTTAATGTTTTCTGCCTAGACCTCTTCATTGGCATCCTGAATGCTTTCTGTCTTCAGTATGTGTTCTACTGTACAGAGTACACAGCCTTGCTTTCCATTCTGGAGAGAGAGAGAGATTAGAACTTTTCAGACAATGCCAGGTATCATGTTTGTCTTTAATTTAATTTAACTTAAGGTAACTTGATGATGCAGAAGCAAGTACACCTGTGCAACACAAAGGTCCTGGATTCAAGAATGAGATTAGGTGTCAACTGGGGTTAAATGAGAGAGAGAGAGAGGTTGTGGTTGCTTTTTCACATAATAGTGTTCATGTGAAGTACATTTTACTGACAGCATTGTGGTATGTGGGAAAATTAATAAATATGGCTTATTGTACAAAATAATATATTAGATTTATAATTGGAATTAATTTACTGTTTTGCGTCCGTAGCTTCTCGTGCTGGAAAACAGGTTGCTCTTTAAAAGTAGCTTAACTGAGCTGCATATTTTCTAAAGGCTGATCCACGGTTAGTACTAGGATATTAGGGTTAAAGTTAGACTTTTATGGTTGGGTTTTAGGATTAGGTTTTTGATGTTTATGTTGACATAGGGAATGGTTCCATTAAAAAATCCAATTTCTGATCACTGAGTGAGTGTACCACTTTTCTCTTATTCTGAAGTTGTACACATAATTTATGCTAGTCTAGTAGGAATCATCTGTGCATTGTTTTATTGCTACAGCATTCTTCTTGCTTTTTGGTTATTTGTAGCATTTTAAGGTGATTCACAGTTGGAATGGACATATGTATCCACGGTATGATAAAGAGTTTGAAAAAATATTGTGAGTCATTAATTAATGTATTCCATTTTAGCTTCTTATTAATTTTGCTACATCTCTAGAATTTTCTTTTTCTTTTTCATCCTTGAGCAGCTTCACTTGGCTGTGTTTTATCTCTAAATATCCAGATGTTCTTCGTGTTTCACTGTTGCAGTCATTACATTTGGGTAATCTGCTGGCAGGTTGCCCTCAGTCGGCCTGAATTCCAAACTCTTGGGTCCTGCGTCGGTTGCTGTCTCCTCTTCCATGACGTCAGGTCATCAGGGGTATAAAACAGCCAACACCATTTTGTTTAGTCTTTCTTGCTGCGCGGTGCCTGTAGCAGAAGCATTTTACAAGTGCCGGTCGGCCGACTCCTGAAATATTAGAGTTTGAGTTTCAGAACCAAAGTCTTCACTAAAGCTAAGTACCCCGTTGGGGAAACTTTTTTCTTGCTCCATGCCGATGCCAGAAAAAGTTAATAATCGTATTACTTGTGGGAAGCAAATACCTCAATAAGGATTTCCATTTATAATGTATTCCTTGCCTAGGCCCTGATCACAACGTGCCTGGCTGTCGGTTTTGTGCTAGATTTAACCAACGCACGATTAAGCGTTGGTATATTTTTGCCTCAAAGTATTTTGGAAACAGATTTAACTACCCAGAAATGTTGTCGGATAGCACTCAGACTACCGGAGTACATAAAAACACAAAGAAAAGGACAGAGAGAGACAGTTGAGGTCCAAAACCGACGATGAAGCTTCTAAGCCAGTCGCCGGTTCGCCAGTACTCAGTGAGGTACTTTTGCAGCCCCTGATACCCACTACTTTCGAGTCGCAGGCCCCTACCGGCACCCCTGTGGAGTCCAGCATGCCGCGAGATACTCAAAGTATTGCACCCACGGATGTATCTCCCTCAGATGGGTCCGGAGCCGCTGAGGAGGCACCGGCATCTGAGGGTGTATTCAGGCCTCAACATCTTTATAGCAAACCAACGACAGCTGCAAAACCAAAGACAAAAGCATCTTCTAAAACTAAAAAAACTACACATGAGCTACATGCACAGGCCTCTATGCCTAAAAAACAAATGATCAAAATGGCTGAAGACCTTATTACCTTGATCAGCGGTTCCCATCTCCCTCCAGATAAGAGGCCTAGGCAAGACACTGATTATGAATCTTCAGATCAGGTTTCTATTTCTTCTGATTCCTCTTCTGATCAGGAATTATCTATACCTCCCTATGAGGATTCTGATGCAAAGGAATCTATACCATCTGCATTACCTCCTGAGGATTATTCATTTGGAGAAACCTTGCATACTTTGAGGGAGCATTTTCACTGGGAGAGTCAAGATTTCTCCGAAAAGAGTTTCAGGGATCTCCTCCTTCTCCCTCAGCACAGGCCTTTAGCCATACCCCCTGTTTTAGACATTGTGGATGATGTGTTTTCAGAGTCAAGCTTGACACCTGACTCCTTACCTCTGGCTCCCAGCAAGCCTGACAGATATTACAGGATCCCTGTCTCACACAAATTTTTATTTAGAAACCCTGCTGCTGATCCTGAAACTATTTTACAGGGTCCAAAGGGAGTTAAGGCCTCAACAGCAAAAAAATCCTACCCCCTCTGACAGAGATTCAAGGCACTGGATAGATGGGGAAAAAAGTTTTATACATCTGCAACCTTGGCAATTAGGGCTTTAAACTGCCAGTTTCATATGTTCAAGTATCAACAACATGTTATGGGATTGCTGAAACAGAAAATTATCTTGATTTCTGAATGTGCAGAAAATAAAGAATTGCAGGAATTATTGCATGCAGCTGAACAGGTTGGAAAGCATACTTTGCAATGTGGTTTTGATTCCTTAGAGGCCTCCTGCAGGGCCGCAGTTACTCGATCTGTGAGTAGGAGGCATGCCTGGCTAAAGGAACAAAATTTGCCTGATCATGTTGAAGCTAAATTACTAGATGCACCTTTACAGCATGATACTCTGTTTGGTATTAAAGCAGAAGAGGTTTTAAAGAAAATGGAAGACAAATCTAAGTCTATGCAAACTGTAAAAGACTTCTTACAAGTGCAGCCACCAAGATTCAGTAGACACTGGGCTACAAAAAATTGGTCCTTTCATGTGTCAGACAGAGCTCAAAAGGGCAAATCCAGACGCCATAAGGGTTCCAAATACCAGACACAAGATTCATACAGGTCAAAGGAATGAGGCGCTTCTACCTCCAAATCTGGAGGAGATAAAGCGCAAACCTACAGAAAACAGTCCCAATGACATCCCTCTGCCTTCACCAAGCACTTATCTTTTGGCAGCACCCTTAGGGGGAAAATTAGCACTTTTTGCTCAAAACTGGCAGTTAATAACCCAGGACAAGTGGGTGCTAAACATAGTATCACAGGGATACAGATTCCATTTCCATACTCTGCCAATGGCAAACGGTTGGCCAGATCTGCCAAAAAATCAGTGGGCAGAGGCACAGAAACAGGTTACATCCCTCATGGATGTGGGGGCCATTCAGCTAGTACCAGAACAGGAAAAAGGACAAGGTTTTTACTCAAGACTGTTCTTGGTACCCAGAAAGGACAAGGCCTGGCGGCCAGTACTGGATTTACCTATTTTGAACACATACCTGGACATTCCAAAATTCAAAATGCTGACTTTGCAGCAGCTTCTGCCCATGGGTGACATTAGACCTAAAAGAGGCATACCTGCATGTCGCAGTAAGGCAGTCATGCAGAAGATACCTCAGATTCAAGGCTGGTGTAATGCATTACCAATTCTCTGCACTGCCCTTTGGCTTATCTACTGCGCCCAGGGTCTTTACAAAGTGCCTGGCACCAATAATTGCATTTTGCAGACAAAGAAGTATCAAAATATATCCTTACTTGGACGATTGTCTCATTCAAGCAGAGAACAAGGACACTCTTCTTCAACACCTGGTGTTTGTGAAAAGGCTTCTAACATGCCTAGGATACACACTAAATGAAAAGAAATCACAACTGGTACCCTCTCAAAAGATAACATTCCTGGGTGCAAGCTTGAATACAACTGCCCAGATGGCTTACCTCATGCCAGACAAGAAAAGGCAACTGACTACTTACTTCAAACTGATGGCAACAAAAACCCAGTTATCTGCAAGACAAATTCTGCAGGCTTTGGGCTTCATGGCATCCTGCATCCTACTGATTCCATATGCAAGACTGCATATGAGGAAACTTCAATGGTACCTAAAAGGTTTATGGAGTCAACATTGTCACAGTCTGGAAACAATTATTACTCTCATTCCCTGCCTGCAACAGGAGTTTCTATGATGGGCAAAGGCATGTCACCAAAACATGGGACGGGCCTTCACTCTACCCCCTGCCAGCCAAACCTTAACAACAGACGCATCAGATTATGTCTGGGGGGCCCACATGGCGGGAAGTTGCATTCAGGGCATATGGACCCCAAAACAAATGCATCTACATATCAACCAGAAAGAGATACCAGCTGTTCAGAATGCCCTGACAGCCTTCAAGGACTTACTTCATCCAGGACAACTACTGATAAAGATGGACAACACCAAGGTCATGTGGTATATAAACAAGCAGGGGGGCACGCACTGATACCCCCTTTGCAGATTAGCCATGGCACTGTGGGACACAGCTTTGACTTACCAGATACATCTTCAAGCTCAATTCCTGCCAGGAAAACAAAATACTCTGGCAGATGATTTAAGCAGAAACCTTATGGATCCTCACAAGTGGAAACTAGATCCACAAGTCTTCAGCATGATGACAAAGAAATGCGGGAGCCCAGACATAGATCTGTTTGCCTCTCCTCAAAATTATCAATTGAAAAGATTCTGCACAAGGACTTATCACAGACAAGCATGGAAAGTGGACGCCCTATTCTTCAGTTGGAAAAACCTATCAGTTTACGCCTTTCCTCCACTGCCTCTTCTTCCCAAGGTCCTCCTAAAAGTCAGACAAGAGAAACCAAAGATGATACTAATTGTCCCAGACTGGCCCCGCCAATACTGGTACCCAGTCCTAAGGAACTTGTCTCAATACCCAGCTTGGACCTTACCTCAAAGACTTCAACTACTGTCCCAGCAAAACAATCAGATCCTGCACAATCAACTCCAGACACTGAACCTGGCAGCATGGCTGATCATGTAGTTATACAAACAACACCTCTCAGTAAAGCAGTGATGGATTTCATTTTGGAAGCCAGAAGGCCTAGTACTAGAAAATCTTATGCTGATAAATGGAAGAGATTCTGTGCTTGGAATCAAGCACAAGGAACTGATACAGCAGAACCGAATATTCCTCAGATATTACAATACTTGACTGAGATGCTTGACAAAGGCCTATCTTTCTCATCAATTAAAATCCATGCCTCTTCCATTTTGGCTCATTACAATACAGATCCACCAATCTTTTCTCATCCTTTACTAAAGCAGTATCTTAGAGGAGCCAAAAATGTAAGGCCTCTAAGAAGATCACCAATACCTGCACGGGACCTCAATTATGTGTTGGAAAAGCTCACCCTGCCTCCATTTGAACCAGCTGCTACTGCTGATATAAAGTTCTTATCGTGGAAAACGGCTCTGGTACTAGCAATTACTTCAGCAAGAAGAGTCACAGAGTTACAGGCCCTCATGGCTGTGGAGCCTTTTATCATATTTTACCCAGACAGGGTGTCTCTGAGGACAAATCCAACATTTATGCCTAAGGTGGTTTCCAGTGTGGCTCTTAACCAAACAATTCATCTGCCAACCTTTTATCCAAATCCACAGAACAAGTGGGAGAGAATTCTGCATTCCTTGGACAGAGAGCTAAGATTCTACTTGAGCAGGACTAAAGCTGTAAGAAAAATTGAGCAATTACTAGTGACATATGCTGCAGGATCAGAAGGAAAGGCATTTCAAAGCAGACTATTTCAAAGTGGATAAGCCACTGCATTTGTTTCTGTTACTTACATCGTGGTAAACCTGTGCCCAAGGGCATTAGGTCTCATTCCACCAGAGCTGCAGCTACTTCAGCAGCCTTTCTCAGAGGAGTACCAACCAAAGACATTCTAGAGGCTGCTACTTGGAGTTCTGTTCACACCTTTACAAAGCATTATCATTTGCCTCTCTACTCTAAGTCCAGGGCAGGCTTTGCCACTGCAATTCTGCAGGGCCTTATAGCTGCACCTAATGCTGTTTAGTGCCAGCCTCCCAACCATAGCGTTGGGATTCTACCCAAATGTAATGACTGCAACAGTGAAACACGAACAACATAGTACAGTTGTGTACACTTACCATAAATGTAGATGCTAGAGTGTATTCACTGTTGCAGTCCAGGTTACCGGCCCGCCATCCCCCCTTTCATTCTGGAGTTTCTTTCCTTCTCTATCTTCTACAACCTATGTGGTGTATTTGCTTGTAGATAAAGGTAAAGTTGATATTGATGCATTTATATATTTTTTTGCTACCTTTTTGGGGGCACCTGACAATCTGGTACAAGAAAAACTAAAGAAAATGGCGTCATCTGCTTGTTTTATACCTCTGACATCATGGAAGAGGAGACAGCAACCGACGCAGGACCCAAGACTTTGGAATTCAGGCCGACTGAGGGCAACCTGCCAGCAGATTACCCAAATGTAATGACTGCAACAGTGAATACACTCGAACATCTACATTTATGGTAAGTGTACACAACTGTACTTTATGCTGGGTTGTGCATCATGTTCCCTGGTTCTTGCATCATTTAGTGTTCTATTACATTATTGAATGATCTGTTCTGATGCACTTAAATGTTACAAAACTGCTTCACTGAGAATTATTTATTTTAGCTACTTACATTTATCTTGTATATTGTTATATTTCTTACTCAGAGTAGCATGGATTTATTTTCATGTACAGGTCAAAGGATTTGTGAACTACTATGGGCCTCAACGCTTTGGACAAGGGCAATATGTTCAAGCAGATCAAATTGGTCTGGCATTGCTAAAGGGGGATATGGTGAGTATAATTTCCCTTTGTAGTTTTGGCTTTATGTTTCTTTTAATGGATAATTTTTTGAGAAGTTTACTTAGCCTGTGACTCTGCACATAAAATAAAAGTTTCCTTATTAAGTAAGCGAATGCTTAATATAGCAAACACTGTTTAATTGGCAGCTAAATGTTGAAACGGCAAAATCCCGAAGACACACAACAGAGATTTTTTTTTTCTTTAGGGGGGGGGATCACTAGGCCATTTTTGGGACTTTGCCGTTTCCTCCACTGTGGTGCGATCTCGGAGTTGGTATATTTAAGTAGGGCGGTGTAGGGGGGGGTGAAGCCCCCCACTTATTTTGTGTTTGTGTTTTCTTTTTTTTTGCGGACCAGCAATTTTTTTTTTCCCCCCTGGGGAAAAAAATCGCTGTTCCGTTTGTTCGGAATTTTGTGATGTTATGTAGTCCTATCTCGCCTACATTCTTACTTGTGGCTTCGGAGCCGACTATCGGCTCCGACTCAGCCGATTATATACTAGCTCGAAGCCTTTCATTGGCTGGGCTAAGCAGGTATCCAAAGGTGCACTTCTCCATATCCCCAGATCTCGTTTGCTGCTTGTGTAGCTGGGACATGGTCTCACTTGGCTGTGGCTAAGTACCCTCTTTTTTTGCTATTTCTCTTAGAGAAATTTGATATTTCATACCCAAAACCTATTTTGATAGCTATTTCTTGTTGCTGTGTTTGAGTGTGGTAGTTGTGTTTTTTGGTATCACTAACTGCTCCAGCGGGCTAGGCCCGTTTTAGTTAGAGGATCTAGTCCTCCCCTCTGTTGTTAGATAAGCTGCTAGTGTGATTGTGTTTTGTCTGTGTGTCCCCTGAGTAGAACCGTTTCAGTTAGAGGTTCTTAGATTGTGTCGAGTAGAGATTTTCTGGTGTATCTACTTTGTGTGTTGTTCCCGCCCTTTTTTGTGATTTGTGTCTAGGTGGTTTCACTTGGCGCTAGTTATAAGATGTCTAAGGATCAGAAGGAGCATAAGCCTTCTGGCTTTAAAAAATGTTCAAGTGTGGCTATAAGATGTCCATCACGGATGGACACTCTGTGTGTGTTTACTGCCTTGGAGCCATCCATTTACAGGAGTCGTGTAGCTTTTGCCACGTGTTCAGTCCTAGGGTGCTCCAGGAGAGAAAAAATAAATTAATATTGAAGGGACTTCTAAAACGGTCGTTTGAGGAAGCTATAGACTCAGCTTCCAGTTCTCAGTCAAAATCCAAAGCTTCCAAGGCTAAGAAAAGGTCTCCGGTTCCATCTGTCTCTTCGGAGCCTCTGGAGAAGATTACTGTACTGGACTCTACTTCCTCGGCTCCACTGTCCTCGGGGCCGCAGGAGGTATCAGTGTTAACTGAATCGGCATCGGCTCCTATCATTCTTGAACCCATTCGGAGCCGGTCGCCCAGTGTGATGCATGGTTCACCTGGCAAGAGATCCCAATCTCCATCGCTCTCGTCCAGATCCTCCAGGCTTTCTGATTTGGATGTTGATAGGGTGGTGCAGAGGCTGCTGCAGTCGCCGGTGTTGGCTAAATTGTTCTCGGCTCCGACCCACTCAGCTCCGGAGCCAGTTCCTATGACCGTTTCGATGATTCCTCCTCCGAGCACATCCTTGTCGTCAGCGCCGGTATGCTCCGCTCCGAGTGATGTTCCTATGCCGGCTCCGATACCCCCTCAGGGTCTATTGGTGCCAACCTCGGCTCCGACCATGTCGGTTCCATCCACAGGGTTCGGGACTCGGGTCTCTTCGGTCGGGCCTGAGGGGGGATACTTCTGGACATCTGTCGGTCCTGAGTCTCCCACTCGGTGCATCAGCTCATGGAACCCGGTCCCGGTCGTGGCCCGGGAGGCCGGCCGGTCCTCGGACTCGGAGGGGGGGGGGCGGCCTTTGAGGCCATGCGGAGCGTGCTGGCCAGGTCGTCAGCTACATCACCCAGGTCGGTCATTCCGTCCCCCACCACCCCGGCGAGGGCCTCTGATACTCACCTATCCATGGACAGTAAAGTACCAGGCCCTAAGGATACCCCCACTAGCGGTTCCCAACTTTCTGAGGGTCTCCCAGAGTTCGTGCCTGAGGAGCCTCCTAGAAAGAAATTGTGCAAGAGGAAGCACATAGACTCCCAGGATGAGTCTCTCACCTCGGATACTGACCTTGAGGAATCTGAAGGGTCCCCCAAGTCATCCTCTGATGATGCTTCCTTCTCCGATATCCTGGAGATACTGAAACAAAGAGGTGACTGGCCTTCCAAAGCTCCTTCCGAGGAGGAGTCAGTATTCCTTAAGGCTTTTGGTGCTCAACCCTCTGCCTCCTGGGTGTCTCCACCCTTCGACGAACTTCTTGACCTCATTTGTCGAAGAGTGTGGGAAAACCCCGATTCTGTGGAGCCCGTGCCCAGGAATCCCAACAAATTCCTTTCCACCTCCCAGGGCAAAGAGGTTTGGTCTAAAGGAGTCCCTGTAGATGCCATGGTGGTGGCGGCAGCCACCCAGAAGGAAGTAGCAGAGTCTTCTTTATCCGTACATCCTCCTAACAAGGAGTCTAGGACCAGGGATTGGTACGGGAAGCGTACCCTATCTTCAGCAACCTTCACTCTACTGTCATTGAATTATCTGTCTCACTTCACTTGGCTCCAGAGAGATCTCCTCAAAGAACTATATATAACCAAAAATACACCTAGGTACCACACAATAGCGTCTTTATTACACAAAAAATAAGAACAGTGGTGAGCACTTTCGCAAAAAGAATTGCTTCATCAGACAAGAAAATAAAACACTCCATTGCTTATATACAGATGGAACCATTGACTCAATCACTGATGTCATGGGTCAGTTAAGGCATTAAAGCTATATAAAACTTATAAAGGTAGAAAAGGCTATATATAGAGAACACTGCATATACAAGACACATATAAAATACTGCATGTAAATGCATATAAAAACTGCATACAAAAACTATATACAAAACTATTGGTAAAAGACGT
Organism: Protopterus annectens; assembly: GCF_019279795.1. Lineage (NCBI taxonomy): Eukaryota > Metazoa > Chordata > Ceratodontiformes > Protopteridae > Protopterus > Protopterus annectens. The sequence goes on from NC_056745.1 coordinate 47,074,713, forward strand.
AAGTAATGTGCATAGATATAAACTCCATAAATACTGTAGCTATGAAAAAATAAAAGGATAGAAATCTAAATCTAGTTATAAAATCTATCTACAATATGTATGTATAACTAAAAGTAGTCTATGTCTCTAAAATATGAATAAATAAAGTGTAATGGGTGTATGAGGTACCTAAAATTAAACATGTTTGAGGCGTCTTGCTTTCAAAAAAAGAACCAAGGAAGTAGAGCCATTAAGGCCTGGATATTTATCTGCATTCAGTTTAATGATCCATCTCTGTTCACAGCTTTCAGTAAAGTTTTCTATATCCCCTCCTCTAATGTTTTTGTGTATGCGCTGTAGCACAAAAAACTTAAAAGAATGTGAATTATCTGTATTAATAATATGCTGGGCGAGTGCATTAGTGGGTTTCTTATTTTTGACATCACAAAGATGTTCTAGAATTCTGTCTTTAAGAAATCTGTTTTACCTACATAAAACACCGGACATTTCTGACAAAAACAATAATAGACAACATCAGTGCTCTTGCAATCAGCATAGGTATTAAGCTGTAACTGAAAATGCTTGGTGGGGTGGACATAGGTATTTATACTGTAAATATAGGGGCAGGCACTGCATGACCTGCAAGGAAAAGTGCCCTGACGTGAAGAAGGGATGGCTTTTTTAGGCACATCCTTGTTACATAACTGCTTCTTGAGTGACATATTGTTCTTGAAACTGAATACTGGATCTTTACAGGTAATAACCTGCAACTGTGGTACCTCTTGTAGTAGGTGCCAATGTTTCTTAATTACGTCAACATACTGGTTGACGTCACTCGCAAACTGTAACACTAATTTAATGCCTTAATTGACCCATGACATCAGTGATTAAGTCAGTGGGTTCCATCTGTATATAAGCAATGGAGTGTTTTATTTTCTTGTCTGATGAAGCAATTAGTTTTGCGAAAGCGCTCACCACTGTTCTTATTTTTTGTGTAATAAAGACGCTATTGTGTGGTACCTCGGTGTATTTTTGGTTATATATAGTTCTGGTTTTGTGCACCTGGGTTTTACCTGAAGCTGTTTCTCTTTTTATACAGATCTCCTCAAAGAGTTGGGAGATACTCTTGCGGGTAACATACCTGAGGCGGTGGCTCAGACGGTTAACGCCCAGGTCTCTACCCTCAACTTCATTGCTAACTCGTCCATGCGACTCATTTCGTATGCAGCCGAGGGAGCGAGTAGGGCAGCAAGCTCAGGGGTCGCCCTTAGAAGGCAAGCCTGTCTGCACCTGTGTCACTTTGCGGAGGCCTTCAAGTCTTCCTTCACTGACGCCCCCTTTGACAGTTCCTCCTTGTTTGGGACCAAAGTGAAAGACACCCTCACCAGGTGCGAGCAAGAGGGAAAGACCCTGTCTTTTCCCTTCCTCCTGTCTTTTCCCTTCCTTCTAGGCCTTATCCCAAGGCCCAGTGGGGGGGGGGGGGGTGTGGTTCAAGAAATCACAGAGGTTTTTTCCTGCCACACAAGGTGAACCCCCCCCTCCAGAGGCGGGGGGGGTTATTCAGGGAGATGTCACCCCAGAGGCAGAGGGAGTCCCCGCAATTCAGGAGATTCGTGGCTCTCTATACTCTCGTTCCTGAGGGTGTGCCCGACTGCGCTTATCCCGAGCCAGTCGGGGGTCGAATTTCCTTATATCCGGAAGCCTGGGAGAGCATTACCCAGGACCGATTGGTACTACGGATAATTTCCGGAGGTTACCTCTTTCCATTCTCTTCAGAACCCCCGACAATCAGAAAAATCCCAGACATTCCACCCAGTCAAAGGGATCAAGCAGCCTTAGAGGTTTCACTGCTGCTGGAAAAAGGGACCATCCAGCGTGTCCCCTCAGACCAAATCGGATTAGGGACTTACTCAAGATTCTTTTTGGTGCCGAAAAGAACAGGGGACCTGAGACCCTTACTAGATCTCGGTCAACTAAACAGTTATGTATGCAAGTCCAAGTTCCTTATGATCACACTACAATCGATTCTCCCATTGTTGGGAGAGGAGGTATGGATGTGCTCCATCGACCTCAAGGATGCTTACTACCATGTGAAGATGGAAAGAGCATCCAGGAGTCACCTACGCTTCTGGCTGGGAGCCAGTCATTTCCAGTTTCGAGCCCTCCCCTTTGGTCTCACCACAGCCCCCAGGGTGTTCACCAAGTGTATGGCAGTGGTTACGGCTCACTTGAGACGTCAGGGATTCCAGGTGTTTCCGTATCTGGATGACTGGCTCCTTACCGCCCCCACCAGGCATCAGCTAGTTCAAACCAGGGACGCTACCGTCAATCTATGTCACCGGTTGGGTATAACGATAAATTGGGAAAAATCTGCCTTATTGCCCTTACAGCGTGTCACCTTTATAGGAGCAGAATTAGACACTATTCAAATGCGAGCATTTTTACCACAGGAAAGGATCAGAGTATTGCAACAACAGATACACATGCTGATGCCCCTGAGACAAGTGAAGGCAAGAGTGGTTCTCCAACTCTTGGGGACCATGGCAGCAACAATCATGTTGGTCCCTCTTGCGAGATTACACATGAGAATTCTCCAAAGGCTCCTCTTTGTTCAATGGTCCTTCCAAAAACTGCCACTGTCTCATCCCATTTTACTCACGGACAGATGCAAGCTGGACCTCAGTTGGTGGCTGTGCACCAACAATTTAGACAGGGGAAAGCCCTTCGTTCCACCCATTCCTGTTGCCACGGTGACCACTGATGCCTCCCAGATTGGGGGGGGGCATTATCTTGGCAGGACTGTCCAAGGCACGTGGCAAGAACACGAGATACATCTGCATATAAACGTCCTAGAGATGAGAGCAGTGCTTCTTGCGTTGCAGGCACTTCAGAATGTTCTTCCCCTAGGGACGATCGCGATACACTCAGACAACATGTCAGTATTGTGGTATCTAAACAAACAAGGGGGAACAAGGTCTTACCTTCTGTGCAGAGAGGCCATGCGAGTGTGGCATTGGGCAATAACTTCCCAATGGTTTCTGGTGGTAACGCACATTCCGGGGAAGTCCAACATAATTGCGGACAGACTAAGCAGAGCTATCCTGATGCCTTACGAGTGGTACTCGAATCGCCTGGTTGCAGAGCGAATCTTCAGCAGATGGGGTCAGCCTTGCTGCGACCTTTTTGCCAGTCCCCTCAATGCGAAATGCAGCAACTACTTCACGCTGATCCCCCCACAGGGGGAGTCTCCCAGGGATGCTCTGGTTCATGATTGCCCCCCCCCCCGGTCTGCTTTATGCTTTCCCTCCGTTTCCCTTGCTGTCAAAGGTGATTCAGAAAGCGCAATCCTTGGGAAGCAGAATGATTCTGATTGCTTCACTATGGCCTCGCCAAGTTTGGTTCCCCTTCCTTCAGCAATTCACTGTGGACACTCCTCAGACTCTGGACCCTCAACCAGATTTACTGACACACGTCGGGACAGTTCCACCCCACCCTGATGACCCTCCGGTTGACAGCCTGGCTACTCCAATTCCATCGTTAGTCAGACTTCATAATTTTTCACCAGAAATGGCCCATATCTTGTCGTCCTCTCATAAACCATCCACTAGGAAGATTTATTCCAGTAAATGGAAAAGGTTTTCTATCTGGGCACATACCAGAGGCATTGATCCTTACACAGCCCCGATAGATTCAGTTCTGGAGTTTTTGTCTTTTCTCTTCCATCAGGGTTCTGCATCAGCCACCATCAAAGTTCAACTGGCAGCGATCTCGAATTTCCACGTAGCAAATGAGCCTAGTCTCATGGCACACAGACTATGCAAGGCTTTCCTAAAAGGTACTCTATTGCTCCGTCCACCATTGTCTGAGCCTATCATGCCCTGGGATCTCAATTTTGTTTTACAAGCCCTTACCTTGCCACCCTTTGAGCCTGCAGCTACCTGCGAATTGAAATTCCTGACCTGGAAAACAGCCTTCTTAACAGCAATCACTTCAGCAAGGCGAGTTTCAGAAATTCAAGCCCTTTCCATCAAACCTCCATATTTAATCTTCCATAAAGACAGGGTCTCTCTGACCAAACCCCTCGATGTCCTTCAAGGATGCATCTGCAGTCCTTACAAATGGGTTGTCCTGTCGTCAGGCAGCCCTACGGTCGGCCGGATTCCAAAGTCTGGGTCTGGCCTCGGCTGATGTCGCACTTCACCCGACGTCATAGCTGCAGTTATTCGGGTATAAAGGCATCAGCCGACGCCATTTTCCTCAGTCTTTCTTGCCGCGTGGCGCCCGAAGCAGAAGCTGTTCGCAAGTGCCGGTCGGTCAGAACCAGAGATTACTACTACCGAAGACTTCTAAAAAGCTAAGTACCCCGTTGGGGACTCTTTCTTGCCTCAGCCGATGTCAGAAAAAGTGAATAACTGTTTAACTTGTGGGAAACAAATACCTCATAAAGATTTCCACTCTTACTGCTTACCTTGCTTAGGCCCAGACCACGACGTAGCAGCTTGTCTAGCCTGTGCTTCTTTCAACCGACGGACGCTTAGACGTCGGTCGGAATTAGCTGAAGAGTTTTTCGGCTCCGCTTTTGCTTACATTATGCCGTCGGATCCTCCAACTATGCAAATTTCTAAAAAGTGCAAGGAAAAGGACCGACACTCGCGGTCCGTGGTTTCGGCCGAAACCACGGTTAAGCCAACCGTGAGTGTCTCGGTTTCGGCTGAAACCGAGTCTACGGTTCTTCCTTCGACCGAAAGCTTGCCTCCTACCGAGGCCTCATCCAGCTTGGCTGAATCTGCTACTGAAATCCCACCCGCTCTTGCAGGTTCACAGGATTTATCTGATACTATCCCTTTGGATATTTCTACCCCTGCACGTGGAGCTGCTAGGCCACCTGCATCCATGTCGATTAAGGCCTTTGCCAGGGCTAAAGCAGCAAAAACTACCAAGACTGTGCCTGCTAAGACCCCCTCTCACAGGGGAGGTTCACAAATGCTTAGTCTAGCAGAGGATCTCATTTCTTTGATCCGGGGATCCCAACCACATCCAGACAGGGCCTCTCACCCACCTCCAGAGAAGAGGACTAGAGTAGAGCCCCCTGAGCCAGTTTCTTCAGATGACTCCTCTGATGAATCAGATAATTCAAATCCTCCAGAGGGCCCTTTTTCTCCTTATGAGGACTCTGATGCAGAAGAGTCCATTCCTTCTGCCTCTCCGCCTGAGGAATTTTCCTTTGGGGAAACCTTGCATGCTATGAGGGAACAATTTCAATGGCAGGGCCAGGATTTCTCAGACTCTAGGAAAAGGCTTAGAACCTTTTTGCATTTGCCACAGCATAGGCCTTTAGCCATTCCTCCAGTACTTACTGTTGTGGATGATGCATTTAATGATGCTTGTACTGTTCCTGATTCTCTTCCTCCGGCCCCTGCGAAGCCCGATAGGTACTACAGGGTTCCGGACACACATTATCATTTGTATAAGGCCCCTTTTGCAGATCCCGAAACTATCTCCCAGGGACCCAAGGCTGTAGCACCTACCTCTACCAAAAACCCCCTCCCCTCTGAAAGGGAATCTAGGGCCTTAGAGAGATGGGGTAAAAAGGTTTACACTTCTGCTACTCTATCAGCTAGGGCCTTGAACTGTCAATTCCACATGATTCAGTATCAGGAATTTATGTTAGACCAGTTAACTAAAAAGCTGTCCTCGGATGAACCATTAGACAAAAAATCTGTACAGGAAATGGTACATAACATTCAGCAGGTCAGTAATCATTCCTTAAAATGCGGCTATGATGCACTGGAGGCTTCCTTTAGATCAGCCATGACTGGCACAGTGATCAGAAGACATGCATGGCTAAAAGAGCAGTCCTTACCCGACCATGTTAAATCAAAGCTCCTAGATGCTCCCATGGATAAGCTCAATTTGTTTGGCTCCCCTGCACAGCAGGTGCTGAAGAAGGTGGAAGAGAAAGCAAAATCTGTCCAGACAGTCAAGGATTTCTTGCAGGTCCAGCCTCCAAGGTTTAGCAGGAATTGGCCTTCCAAGAATTGGTCCTTTCCAGACACCTCCAGAGCTCCGAGAGGCAGGAATAGGCGCTCCAGAGGCAGAGGTCAATCCAGAGGTGCCTACAGGGGACGTCAGTGGCAGGCTAACAGCCAGCGAGGTACAGCCACAGATCCAGCCACCACCACTTCCACAGGACAATCACAGTGACTTGGCTCTGGCACCGCCTACCAGGGAACAACTAGAAGCACCCTTAAGCGGGAAGCTAGCCTTATTTTCAGTAAACTGGCATTACATCACAGGAGACAAATGGATTTTACAGACACTAGACCAAGGTTACAGGTTTCACTTCCATACTCTACCAAGGAAGAGAGGAATGCCAAACCTACCTCCAAATCAGAAGACAGAAGCTCTACAACAAATAACTCACTTACTAAGGATGAGAGCTGTAGAAAGGGTACCATCTATGGAACAAGGGCAAGGATTTTACTCCAGACTTTTCCTGGTACCAAGAAAAGAAAATCAATGGAGACCTATTCTCGACGTGTCCGCTTTAAACACATACCTCATTGTTCCAAAATTCAAAATGCTGACCCTACAGCAGCTTCTTCCCATGCTGGGCAAGGAGTCTTGGCTGGTAACTCTAGATCTCAAGGAGGCATACCTGCACGTCCCCATACGACCAAATTGCAGAAGATACCTCAGATTTCTTGCAGGATCAGAGCATTATCAATTCTCAGCATTGCCCTTTGGCTTATCTACTGCGCCCAGAGTATTCACGAAATGCCTGGCATCAGTAATTGCTCATTGCAGGCTTCAGGGAATTCAAATTTACCCTTACCTGGACGACTGCCTGTTGCAAGCGGACAACAAAAACAAATTAACAAAAGATTTGGAAAGGGTCATTCATCTTCTACAAGCCCTGGGATACACAGTCAATATAAAAAAGTCAAGGCTGATACCATCCCAAAGGATAACCTTCTTGGGTGCAGATCTGGACACATCAAAACAAATGGCATTCCTGACAGTAGAAAAACAGGAGCATCTCCCTCTCTACTTCATGGCATTAACAAAGCAGAACCAGCTAACAGCAAGAAAAGTCCTGCATGCCCTGGGTTACATGGCATCCTGCATAATACTGATTCCACATGCCAGACTACATATGACAAAGTTACAGTGGTACCTAAGGAATTTATGGTCTCAGCCCAAGCACAGCCTAGAAACCCAAATTCCAATAATTCCATGCCTGAAGCAAGAATTCCAGTGGTGGGCTCAGGCCTGTCAATCAAACAAAGGACTGCCCTTCCACAGCACTCAACCAAGCCAGACCATCACAACGGACGCCTCAGACCTCGGTTGGGGGACACACATGCTGGACAAGTGCATACAAGGCTTATGGACTCAAGACCAGCTGCACCTACACATAAATCAAAAGGAAATGCTGGCAGTAAAACTGGCAATTCAGACATTCAGACCTTTTCTTCGACAGGGTCAACTGTTGATAAGGACGGACAACACCACAGTTATGTGGTACATCAACAAACAGGGAGGCACACATTCATACCCTCTATGCCAGATGGCAATGGACCTCTGGAATGTGGCCCTGAGCTTCAACATTCAGTTACAAGCAATTTTTGTGCCAGGAAAAGAAAATATACTAGCAGACACCCTAAGCAGAACTACCACGGATGCCCACGAATGGATGCTGCATCCGGACATCTTCAAAACCATTACAGGGAAATGGGGACTACCAGAAATAGACTTATTTGCATCCCCACACAATCACCAACTGAAAAAATTCTGCACAAGGACGTACCACCCACTTGCTTGGAAAATGGACTCCCTATCTTTCAGTTGGAAAAACCTGACAGCATATGCATTCCCACCTCTTCCTTTGATGCACAAGGTGCTATTGAAGATCAAAGAAGACCGTCCAAGGATCATCCTGATAGCTCCAGACTGGCCGAGGCAACATTGGTACCCATTACTAAGGAGTATGTCTCGGGAACAAATATGGCCTCTGCCCCTAGTTCCCTTGCTATTAACACAGAACAACTTCAAAACCCTGCATCCAAACCTGAAAACACTGCAGCTGGCTGTCTGGAACATTGCATAAGACCAAATTTATCTCAAAGGGTTAAAGACATTATCTTGGAGGCTCGCAGACCCTCAACAAGGAAAAATTATTCAGCAAAATGGAAAAGATATCTCATTTGGAGTACTGCAAAAGGAGAGAATGTGTCACTGGTAAACATAGCTAACATCCTGGAATACTTGGCAGAGCTCTTCCACAATGGCCTGTCCTATTCCTCCATTAAGATTCATGCATCAGCTATTTCAGCAGAATACAGCTTGGATCCTCCAGTCTTCTCACATCCTCTGCTCAGGCAGTTTCTGAGAGGAATAAAAAATGTAAAACCACCTAGGAAGCCACCATTGCCAGCATGGGACTTGAACTTTGTGCTAGAAAAGTTGACACTTCCTCCTTTCGAGCCAGCAGCAACAGCAGAATTACAGTACTTATCATGGAAAACTGCTTTCCTGCTTGCAATCACTTCAGCAAGAAGGGTATCTGAACTACAGGCATTAATGGCAGTACAGCCCTTCCTGATCTTCCATCAAGATAGAGTGTCCATGAGAACTAATCCTACTTTTATGCCAAAGGTGGTCTCCAGGGTATCTTTAAATCAAGCTATCCACCTGCCTACATTCTTTCCCAACCCACAGAACAGGGGAGAAAGACTGTTGCATACCTTGGATGTACATAGACAATTACGTTACTACCTGGACAGGACCAAAAGCAATAGAAAAACTGACCAGCTACTGGTAGCTTATGCAACAGGAATGGAAGGAAAAGCAATTTCAAAACAGACAATCTCTAAGTGGATAGGAAATTGCATTAGATTTTGTTACTCCTACCATGGGAAGAAAACTCCAGAAAACATCAGGCCTCACTCTACAAGGGCTACAGCCACTACCACGGCTTTTTTACGAGGAGTGGCTACCAAAGACATTTTAGAGGCTGCTACTTGGAGCTCCGTGCATACATTTGCCAAGCATTATAATTTACCCTTATACTCCAGATCCCGAGCAGGTTTTGCCACTGCTGTTTTGCAAGGGATCTTAACTACACCATAATCTTATTTCTCCTCCTCCCCCAGTTTAGCTATGGTATTCTACCCATTTGTAAGGACTGCAGATGCATCCTTGAAGGACATAGTACAGTTTTGTACCTACCATAAATGTAGATGTCCGATAGGCATGCATCTGCAGTCAGGATTACCCACCTCCTCCCCTCTGTGGTACTCCTAGGGTATTTGCCCATCTTGTAGCTAGCTGGGGGAATCTATTATGGTGTATTTGTTTGTATATATGTACATACATGCTTATTTTTTGTTTGCTCTCTACTGTTTGGAACCATTTGCATTTATCCAAATTTAGCCTTCCTAGAGGGCACCTGGCATCTGGGGCAAGAAACACTGAGGAAAATGGCGTTGGCTGATGCCTTTATACCCGAATAACTGCAGCTATGACGTCGGGTGAAGTGCGACATCAGCCGAGGCCAGACCCAGACTTTGGAATCCGGCCGACCGAAGGGCTGCCTGACGACAGGACAACCCATTTGTAAGGACTGCAGATGCATGCCTATCGGACATCTACATTTATGGTAGGTACAAAACTGTACTTTCCTTCCTAAAGTGGCTTCCGTGTCTAACCTAAATAAATCCATTGAGCTGCCTGTTTTCTTTCCCCACTTTCCCAACAAGGCAGAATTTAGATTTCACCAGTTGGATGTACACAGACAATTACACTTCTATCTACACCGAACAAAAGATATCCGGAAGTCGGATCAACTTTTCGTTTCCTTTTCAGAAAACCGAATGAGTTCCCCGGTCTCCAGGGTCACACTGTCTAGATGGATATCTAGTTGACACTGTCTAGATGGATATCTAGTTGACACTGTCTAGATGGATATCTAGCTGTATCTCTTTCATCTGTCAAACAGGAGGTAAAGATCTGCCATTTCCGGTCAAGGCTCATTCTACTCTGGCTGTTTCCACATCCACAGCCTATCAAGCCAGATTGTCAATGTATGATATATGTGCTGCAGCTACTTGGGCTTCTCCTCACACATTTGTTTCTCATTACAAATTGGACGTGGTCTCCAGGGGCAGGTCTTCCTTTGGTTCCACAGTTCTCCACCCAGGATGTAGGTGCTAGGGACGCTGTCCCATGGGTAAGAATGTAGGCGAGATAGGACTACATAACATCAAGAAGTTATGTACTCACCATAACGTTCGATGTATGTAATCCATCTCGCCTCACATTCTTACTTAGCCTCCCACCTTCCCCCTGCCTGGAGGATTTGGAGGTTGGATTGTCATATGCACAGTTCCCTGGTTTAGCTTATTCCTTACCTGGATGTGATGTATGTAATGTGCGCATGGAGTACAAATGAGTTGCAGCAAACTAGATCTGGGGATATGGAGCAGTGCACCTTGGGATACCCGTTTAGCCCAGCCAATGAAAGACTTCGAGCTAGTATATAATCGGCCGAGTCGTAGCCGATAGTTGGCTCTGAACCCACGGGTAAGAATGTGACGCAAGATGGACTACATACATCGAACGTTATGGTGAGTACATAACTTCTTGTTTTTGTTTTTTGGGGGTGGATCGATTATACAGGGTTCGCTATTTTAGGCATTCGCTGTTGTAATATAGACCCAAATAAAAAAATTAGTAAACCATTAATTTCAGTTTACTAAGCACTTTTATTTGCGTCTTGATTAAGAAGTTAACTCATGGTAGTTGGACAGTGGGTATAAGTTGTCATTTCATCAGACTCCATTCAGCTGAACCCAGTCAACTGCAGCACCATTTCAGCTAAAGTTACTTTTCTTAAAAACAAAGAGATGTTCATCGTGTTACCCTGCTGCGGTCATCACACTTGGGTTATCCTGCCGTCAGGCGGTCCCGCAGTCGGCCCGAATTCCAAAGTCTTGGTCCTGTGTCGGTTGCTGTCACTTCTTCCCTGACGTCAGAGCGCCAGGGGTATATCAGAGGCATCCGACGCCATTTTCTTCAGTCTTTCTTGCCACGCGGTGCCCGAAGCAGAAGCAGTTCGCAAGTGCCGGTCGGCCGACACCTGAGATTTTCGAATCGAGTTTCAGTCCGAAGTCTTCAAAGCTAAGTACCCCGTTGGGGAACCTTTTCTTGCCTCAGTCCGATGTCAGAAAAAGTTAACAATTGCATTTCTTGTGGGAAGCAAATACCTCATAAGGACTTTCATTCTTTTTGTATACCTTGCCTAGGCCCAGACCACGACGTCACTGGTTGTCGGTTTTGTGCTAGGTTCAATAAGCGAACTATAAAGTGACGCTTTGATTTCGCACGACACTACTTCGGTAGAAAATTTAATTACACTATGCCGTCGGAACAACCGACTACCGGCGTGCATAAAAAACACAAAGGTAAAGATGGGCAGCCTAGATCCAAGCCAGACTCCGAGGCCTCGGTTTTCAGTGAGGCGCCTATGCAGCCCCTGGCTACCGCTGAATTGGATCCCCAGACCGCTTCGGATCCCCCAGCAGAGAGTTCTAGGCTGATGCAGCCATTTTCTTTAGGACCTACCGACGACATTGCAGTAGGGGAAGCCGGTGCTGTAGAAACACCTTCGGTTTCTGAAGGTATCTTCAGACCGACTACTCTAACCATAAAATCTTACGCCAAGCTTAAGACTCCTCTAAAATCAAAAAAGCATACACTTCAGTTTCCAGGTCAAGGCCCTATGCCTAAGAAACAGATGCTTAAAATGGCTGAAGATTTGATTTCTTTGATCAGGGATTCCCAACCCCCCCCCCCCGACAAAAGGCCTAGACAAGAGGAGGATTATGCCTGCACTGATCAAGTGTCTGTTTCCTCAGGCTCCTCTAAGGAACAGGATTACTCCTTTCCCCCTTATGAAGATTCTGATGCTGAAGACTCCATTCCCTCAGCTTCTCCCCCTGAAGATTATTCCTTTGGGGAAACCTTGCATACCATGAGGGAACATTTCCACTGGGAAGGTCAGGACTACTCCGACTCAAAGAAAAGGCTTCAAGAGTTTCTTTTACTCCCCCAGCACAGACCACTTGCTATCCCCCCAGTTTTGGACATTGTGGATGATGTTTTCTTAGAATCTAGTCTAAATCCAGATTCTCTGCCTCCTGCTCCAGCCAAACCAGATAGATATTATAGAGTGCCTGACTCTCACAAATTCCTATACAAAAGCCCTGTTGCTGATCCAGAGACAATCTCCCAGGGTCCCAAAGGGGGGCTAAGGCTTCTATGGCTAAAAATCCTGTACCCTCTGAAAGGGACTCCAGAGCACTAGATAGGTGGGGGAAGAAGGTTTACACCTCAGCTACTCTAGCTATGAGAGCACTAAATTGTCAATTTCACATGCTTAAATACCAGCAATTCCTAATGTCTCGAATAAAACAAAAGATGGGCACGCACCCTCAACAGTCTGAATTCAAGGAAATGCAAGATCTGTTGCATGCAGCTGAACAAGTGGGCAAACATACTTTACAATGTGGTTTTGATGCCTTGGAAGCTTCCTCTAGAGCAGCTGTTACTGGGTCTGTTATACGTAGGCATGCTTGGTTAAAGGAACAATCTCTGCCTGATCATGTTAAAGCAAAGTCACTGGATGCACCCTTACAGCAGGATGTCTTATTTGGGGTTAAAGCAGAGGAGGTTTTAAAGAAAATGGAGGATAAGGCAAAATCTATGCAGACGGTCAAAGATTTCTTACAGGTACAGCCCCCATGCTTCAGCAGAAATTTGCCAACAAAAAAATTGGTCCTTTCCAGCTTCTGACAGACCACAGAGGGGTAAATACAGGCGCCCAAGGGGCAGAGGACAAGCACAAATCCCTTACAAACCTCGCCAATGGGGCACTGCAACACAGAAGGGAGAGGAAGACAGGTCCCAAACTACTAGAAGGCAAACACAATGACTTAAACCTCAAACTGCCAAGCAAAACTCTCTTGGCAGCTCACTTAGGAGGAAAATTAGCACTTTTTGCAGACAACTGGCGCATCATCACAAAGGACAAATGGGTCCCAGACATTATCTCACATGGATACAGATTCCATTTCCACACCTTGCTAAGGATAAAAGCAATGCCAATCCTGCCACAAAATCAATGGCCAGAGGCACAAAAACAAATTACAGCTCTCATGGACATGAGAGCCATTCAACTGGTACCTACACAGGAGCAAGGCCAAGGATTTTACTCAAGGCTCTTTCTAGTCCCCAGAAAGGACAGTGCTTGGAGACCCATTCTGGAACTTTCAGTTTTAAACACCTTCTTGCAAGTACCCAAATTCAAGATGCTAACACTACAGCAGCTTCTTCCCATGTTGGGCAAGAAAGCTTGGCTAGTAACGTTGGACCTCAAGGAGGCATACCTGCATGTCCCTATCAGACAAAATTGCAGAAGATACCTCTGTTTCATTGCAGGTTCAACCCATTACCAATTCTCTGCACTGCCCTTTGGCTTATCTACTGTGCCCAGGGTCTTCACAAAATGCCTGGCACCAGTAATTGCATACTGCAGACAAAGAGGAATTCAAATATACCCATACCTGGACGACTGTCTCATCCAAGCAGAAAGCAAGGACATTCTCTTACAACACCTGGCTTTTGTAAAACATCTTCTAAGTTGCCTAGGGTACACAGTAGATGAAAATAAATCAAAACTGGTGCCCTCACAAAATATGACATTCCTGGGTGCCAGCTTGAATACAACGGCCCAGATGGCTTGTCTGACGCCAGACCAACATCTACAAGTAACTCAATACTTCAGAACAATGGCAACAAAGACCCAACTCCCTGCAAGAAAAATTCTGCAGGCCTTGGGCTTCATGGCATCTTGCATACTACTAATACCATTTGCAAAACTGCATATGAGGAATTTACAATGGTACCTGAAATGCGTATGGACTCAACACAGCCACAGCTTGGAAACAATGATACCTCTCATTCCCTGCCTTCAACAGGGGTTTCTGTGGTGGTCACAGGCATGTCACCTCAACAAGGGTCAGCCTTTCACCCTACCCCCAGCCAGGCAAACTATGACAACAGATGCATCGGACCATGCCTGGGGGGCACACATGGCAGGACGGTGCGTTCAAGGCATATGGACTGCAGATCAAGGGAATCTGCACATCAATCAAAAAGAAATGCTAGCTGTACAAAATGCTCTGACAGCCTTCAAGGACCTCTTACATCCAGGACAGCTTATCATAAGGACAGACAACACCACAGTAATGTGGTACATAAACAAACAAGGGGGTACACACTCCTACCCTCTATGCAGGCAAGCAATGACCTTGTGGAACACAGCACTGGCTTACCAAGTTCAATTACAAGCTCAATTCCTGCCAGGAAAAAAGAACACATTGGCAGACGACCTAAGCAGAAACATCATTGATCCTCACGAGTGGAAAGTGGATCCACAAGTATTCGCAATGATAGCTCAAAAATGGGGGCTCCCAGACATAGACCTGTTTGCCAGCCCTCAAAACTATCAGCTAACAAAATTTTGCACGAGGACTTTTCACCATCAAGCTTGGAAAGTGGACACACTCTCATTCAGTTGGAAAATGCTAACAGTATATGCCTTTCCTCCATTACCCCTTCTCACAAAGGTGCTACTGAAAGTCAGGATGGAGAGACCCCGAATGATACTCATTGCCTCAGACTGGCCATGCCAGCACTGGTGCCCACTGTTAAGGAATACAGCCCAGGGTCCACCATGGATTCTACCACAAATTACCCACCTGCTCACACAGCAAGACAATCAGATTCTACACAGCCAGCTCAAAACCTTAAACTTGGCTGCATGGCAAATCACCTAAGCAACCAACCAGCTCCTCTCTCACAAGCTGTTATGGATGTTATTCTGGAGGCCAGGAGGCCCAGCACCAGGAAAGCCTACTCAGACAAATGGAAAATGTTTTGCGCCTGGAACCAAGCTAAAGGCCAAAATACCCTTCAGCCTGACATACCTCAGATTCTGCAATATTTAACTGAGATGTTACACAAAGGGCTTTCTTTTTCATGTATTAAAATCCACGCCTCAGCTATTTCTGCTCACTACAACACGGATCCTCCCTTATTTTCACATCCAGTCCTAAGGCAGTTTCTCAGAGGGGCCAAAAACATTAGGCCTCCCAGGAGAGCACCAACACCTACTTGGGACCTCAACTTTACACTGGTAGCGTGAGTTTTTCCAGAACAAAGTTTATATCATGGAAGACTGCCCTGCTGCTAGCAATTACTTCAGCTATAAGAGTTTCAGAGCTTCAGCCACTAATGGCAGTAGAGCCTTTCCTCATTTTTCATCAAGACAGAGTTTCTCTACGAACTAACCCCTCCTTTATGCCTAAGGTGGTATCCAGTGTGGCTCTAAATCAAACCATCCATTTACCCACCTTCTTTCCAAATCCACAGAACAAAGGAGAAAGACTCCTGCATTCCTTGGACATTCACAGGCAGCTACATTACTACTTGGATAAAACTAAGGTTTTCAGAAAATCTGACCAGCTTTTTGTATCCTATGCTACAGCATCACAAGGAAAGGCTATCTCAAAACAGACCATTTCCAAATGGATAGGACATTGCATACGTTTTTGCTACACCCACCGTGGAAAACCAGTTCCTGCTACCATAAGGCCCCACTCTACCAGGGCAGCAGCTACATCTACAGCCTTCCTCAGGGGGGTGCCAACCAAGGATATTTTGGAGGCTGCAACTTGGAGTTCAGTACACACCTTCACCAAGCATTACCACTTACCACTTTACTGTAAGACTAGAGCTGGCTTTGCCACTGCAGTTTTGCAGGGCCTTCTAGCCTCCTCTAACCCTGTTTGACTCCACCTCCCATCCTTAGCTTTGGGATTCTACACAAGTGTGATGACTGCAGCAGGGTAACATGATGAACATAGTACAGTTTTGTACCTACCATAAATGCAGATGTTCGAGTGTATACCCTGCTGCAGTCCAGGTTACCCTCCCTCCATCCCCTCTGAACTAGCTGAACTTATCTCTACCACTCTATCCTATACTACCTCTGTGGTGTCTTTGCTTGTGCCTAAGGGTTTTTTTTTTTTTTTCATACAGCTATATATATATATATATAATTTTTGCCTACCTATTAGGGGCACCTGACATCTGGGGCAAGAAAAACTGAAGAAAATGGCGTCGGATGCCTCTGATATACCCCTGGCGCTCTGACGTCAGGGATGAAGCGACAGCAACCAATGCCGGACCAAGACTTTGGAATTCAGGCCGACTGCGGGACTGCCTGACGGCAGGATAACCCAAGTGTGATGACTGCAGCAGGGTATACACTCGAACATCTACATTTATGGTAGGTACAAAACTGTACTTTTTCTAATGGCCAAAGCTCACCACATTCCATACCCAGCCATGCAGGGGAAAGCCAGCTGATGTGATGTGATAACACAGTAATATCAGAGTGAAAGAGGTTTTGGAGACTTTCTCTCTTACCGACTGCTGTGTGCAGCCATAGAGTTGTTATAAGTATGGGGAGGGTGTGGAGGCTTATTCTTACGTTGACCCCTTCCAAAAAAAAAAAAATAAACTGTTTTTGGATTATGCCATATTTCACAGACTTCTTTTGATTTGTTAGTTACCACTCAAGTAACTTCCTAATTTCAGGGTGCCATGGCAGAAGTTTTGACATTGCAAATTTCTCATATACTGAATTTGTAGTGTGGACATTTTTGGCCATAGTGAACTGGGTACTGGAGAAACCGGTTATGGAGGGATGAGTGTAACTGATGGTAGCTTACTTACTCTTGGGAGAGAGTGGTTGGCATTACTTGATAAGTTTATAACACCTCGTCCCTTTATAACAGAATTCTGCCAGTATCCTGGGAACATGCAGTCTCAAAGGTTGTAGTGTACTAGGCATTACAGAATGTGTTTTGCTCAGTGGAATGTTAAGAGCATTAAGAAAATTGCCTAGCCATCACTGGTGGACGGCTCCAAATGCATGTGTCTTGCTTCCCTTTGCCAGGCAGTAGGGTGTTGGGTGTCACAAGAACAAATGGGCTGACAGAGAATACAGAGGCACAACCAGTATCAAGCCTTTGTTTTTATTCCTTTCTGGTTTATGTATTGATTTTCACTGTAAGGGTTATGACTGAAATAATTCATTTTATGAAGGGGGAATTTATCATAGGTAGACATCAGTTTCATGGTCTTGTCTTTTTTGGTGGTCAAACATACCTAGTGGTACATGGTTGTATCCTCATGCTATGGCCAGTAGAGGGAGCCTGGTTGTAAAAGTGATTACACCATTGTGCACCGTGTTCTTTTTGCCATCTGAAGTGAACAGTCTGTTTTGCTTCACTGCACTAATTCATTAGTCACTTTATGGCCTTGAGCTGTGGCAGTGCTGATGACAGTTTGCTTTTATCTTTTGTAGAGGTATATTGTTTACTGTCATCAGTGGCAGATTACAGTAATATTACAGTAGACTAAACAGGTGATTGCCCTGGACCCACAGCTTTGGGGTGGGGGGGCACAGTCAGCTTAGAAAATAATAATATTTTTCTTTTCAGCACTTCTATCTCATCTCGCATTTGTGCTGAACATGACAAGGTATCTTCTTTGGGCTTTCTATTATAAGCAAAAGAGTACTTGATGAGAGTCTCGACTCTTTGAAGCCACTGCTGTTATGGATTGCCATTCTGAAATATTGGAGGCACCATTATGGTAACACAAAGTCAGTTTTTTTTTTCTTTTCTTTTCTTTTATTTATTTATTTATTAATTTTTTGTTGTACTGTTGTTGAAAGAAATTTGTAATCTTTATTTGTCTGTTGTTAAGTCTGGCATTAAGGAATGGTTTGGATTTGTGTGATTTAAGTTGAATAATTTAATGTCTCTTGTTTTCGTAATACACTGGCAGTCATCCAGATAAGATGGGGCTCGCTGTGTTGTAGATGAAAGAAACATGCTGTCTTCTTTTCCTCATTGTGAAGTCTGGCATTATGGTCTGGTGAGGAGTTGTGTGAAATAAACTGGATTATTTATTCTTGCATTTATAATATACTGAAAGTCACCAGATAAGAGGGAGACAGCTGGTTTGTGGATGACAGTAACTCATCCTTTCAGCTGCAAAGTTTGTCTGGCATTAAGGGATGACTTGATTTTTTTAAAATAAATGGGAACATTTACTGTTTTTTTTTTTTTAATATGTTGACAGTGAAATAGATTAGGGAGAGAGGTGCTAGCTGTGCTGTGTATGGGTTCATAGGTGTGTACTAGGCTAATGGCCTTGGAGCCTTTACAAACCTTGCCTATAGGATTACCCTGACATTGTGCCACCCGACCTTAGTTGCCAGTACCTGTGTCGAGTAGAGTCACTGGAGTGATCCCCGGGGTGAATTTTCTGTTTCCCATTCACTCATCAAGGTTTCTTTTGGAGAGGGCCAGTGAGGTGCTCTGTTTGACATGTATGGGAAGTCTATTCCACAGCAAGGGCAGTCTCTGGGTTATGAACCTGTCCCTCCAGCATGTTCTGTTGATTGTGGTAATGAGACTGAGGTCACTGGAGCTTGTTGTGCAGAGGGATTGGGATTTCTTTAGGTGTAGAATTTTTAACGGAGCTGGATCAGACATGGCTTTGTATGTCAAGCAGAGATCGCAACTACGTAGGAGATATGAGACAGAGAATAGTTGGCGTTTTTTGAGTCTGTCCATGTAGGAAAGTGTTTAAGATCTATGATTAAAAACATGCCCTTTTCATTTGCCCAGTTTCAAGTTTGGCATTAATAGTGTGTATTTGTGTGGAATAAACTGGAATATTTACTTATTTAGTTTTCTGGCAGATAACCAAATGGCGGTAGCTGTACTGTGGATGAAAGCAACCTGCTCTCTTGATTTGTAGACTTTAACATGCTTTTGTGTGAAATAAATTGAAAGATTTTTTCTCTCTGGCCACTCGTGTGAAATAAATTTGAAACTGCCCCTGATTTCATAGAATATCCCTGTCTCTGCCTAATGGTTTGGTCGGCCACGTACTCCCCTTGTTGTTTGCTGTGCTTACAGTCTAGTTTGGCTTGACAGGACTAGTGTGTATTTGTATAAAATAAGTTAGGATGTTTACCCTCTGATGTTTATGTCAAACTAAGTTGAAATTGTTGCCTAGTTTGCAGAATTTCTCTGACATTGCCTTATACTTTGATCTGTATGTCATAAATAGTTGTAGTTTTCTGGCAAATCATTCAGGATTGTAGTCATTGAAAGGTGGTGGGGGCTGGCTGTGGCTGAAGGCCAACTTATCCTCATCACTTGCTAAGCTACAGTCTGACTTTTAAGTACTTGTGTGCATTTTTCAAATACACTCAAATATTTACTCTTTGGGTACTGTTTGTGTGAAATCATGTGGAAATGTTTCTTGATTTTGCAGAATGTCTCTGACTTTGCCTTATATGTTTTGGTTAGTGCCTCATAAAATGTGTGGTTTTCTAGAAGATCATTGATGATTGCAGTCACTAAATGAGGGTGAGAGGTGAGAGGGTTTGGCTGTAGTTGAAGTAACTTACTTCCTTATTTGCTCAACTTATAGTCTGGCTGTAGAAGAGTAGTGTACATTTCTATGAAGCAAAGTTTGGATACTGCGTGTGTGAATCAAGTTGAAATTAGTCTTGATTTAACAGAATATTCTAACTTTGACTCATTTAAATGTCTTTATAATGTTTGTGGTTTTCTTGCAAGTCAAGGAGAACTGTAGTCACTAAACAAGTTTCAGACTTCATGTCTTGCTGAAACTGCATGCCAGGCTTAAGAAATATTATTTTAGTAACTTTTCAAGTATATAAGACAGACGCTTAAAACATGTTCTGATTTTGTGCCTTTATCTCTCATTATTTTTGTCAATGTCCCTGATTATTGCTGCGTGTTATTTTTCATCATAGTCAGAATAGGTGCATGCAACAAAGTGGCTGCAGCTGCTGGGTGGGGGCTGTTTGTGGATGAAAATAAGTTACTCTCTTGTTACTTATGTGGTTAACCATATGGCTTCACATGGATGATGTGCATTTTGTGTGTAATAAGTTGGAATAGCTGTGTGGAGTCTCTACTGTTTATGTGAAAGAAAGTGGAAATTGCTTACTTCTCGACTGTCTCTGAGTTCACCGATTGTCCCTGATTTTGCATGATATTTCTGGTTCTTCATAAAATTTGTAGTGGCAAGCCATTGAGAGTTGTGGTAATTGAATAATGGCAAACCTTAGAGTTTCAGACATGTTCTTCAGAAAATGCATGCTAATACAAAAGCATTTATTCTAGAAACGTTTTAATCATACAACAGCAATATTTAACTTTTGTTCCTGATCATGAGCCTTTGACCCTATTGTGTTTGGTTTTATCTTGATTCTTGCTTTAAGAGGCTTTGAGGTATTTTTTACCACAATCAGATGAGGAGTACACTGCAAAGTTGCTATAACTGCTGGGTGGTTGTGGGGTTTATCTGTGGATGAAAGTAACTTACCTTCCTCTTGTTTGGTTAAACAGTGTGGCTTTGCAGGAGTAGTGTGAGTTTATGTGAAATGAGATACTTTGGCTACTGTGCATCTGTGTAAAGCATAACAGATATTCATTGTTGTGTTCATAATAGTTTTTTTTACCAGAACTAGACATCTGAGGTATACACACTCAACAGTGGGGCTTTGATTGCTTAGTATGGGGAATGTCTGTGGACAAGAATGGCTTACCTTGCAGTTATGATCAAGTTAAACAATGATTACTGTACATTTGTGTAAAGCAGGTTGAATACTTTATTATGGCTGTTGGTAGATAATGACAGTAATTCAAATTATCTTAAATAAGGAAGGTAAATCTAAAAAAATGTGCATTTATTTATGGTCCCCCCACCAAAAAGTGCATGTGGATATAGGAGAGCTCATGGCATGAAAACTGCCCACGACCCTAGGTACTATTAATTCGTCACTGAGTCTTGTGCTTTTTTCTAATGATATTCCTAAAGAAAGTAACATAGCAAATGCTGTTGTGATCATAATGTGCTTCTCAAACACTTCTATCTCCTCCTCAAAAGATGAAGTCTTTTTGACAAAAGCAGCTAATAAACTGAGTGGATGCTACTACTTGCTACCTGCATGTTTTCCTTGCTGACTTTGGCTATTCAAGGTTTTATTGTTGTTTGAGTTTCTTATTCCTCAGACTGGTGTTTTTTTGGTCAGATTGTATATGTGTTGGGGGATAGGAGTCCAGTATTTGGTCCCTTGAGCATGAGGTGTGTAGAAAATGAAGACTGGCCCCCTAAATATCTGTAGTCTCTCCTGTGGTTTCTGTTTATTGCAAGACATTTACACAGGGGTATTTCAGTTTACTACAATAGGCTTTACTTACTTCAAGTACATACCTTATACTGTGAAACTGGCACATCCAAAATGATGCAAGGGCATCTTATTTCATGTGCTTTTAAGATACCTGTCTTTCAGCTTCTCCTGTTAGGGGTTGCCACAGTGGATCACCGGTCTGCAGATTGGCAATGGAGTTTTTACGGTGTCAAGTTGGCAGCCCGGTGCCCAGCCTTCACAGAAGGTACAGACATGCATGCACCTACTGCATGTGGTTCCAGCCCAGCAACTTGTAGTTTATTGGCCATTTTGGGTCAATTCCTAGCTCTTTTCAACCCCGTGCTATAAAGCCCGCTTTTGCGCGAAGTTACTCATAGAGCAGCATCGGGCAGTGCCGGTTAATCAAGTTTAAACTATTTCTGGCTGCGCAAAGTCTGCTCTTCAATTTTTCCCTTAGAACTGCTCTACTTGCAATCTAAACAGTCTATTCTCTATCTGAAAAGCCCAGCACTTGCTCCTAAAGCATTTTTATACAGGTAAAGCACTCTTAAACAAAAAGTACTTCATTCACCTAAATCCCCTTGAGTACCCATTTCCCTATAGGTCCTTTCTGACTCAGTTACACAGCAATCCTTTACACTATTCTAGCATGTCGAAGGGTCAGTTGCTGGCATCCTCTCCTGTTCAGCTGGTGAATCTAGGAATCTTGAGGCAATGTTATAATTGCCTCATGTACACAGACAGCCCTCTCCTCCTCCCAACAAATACAAATATATGTGAGAGATGCAACTATATAGCCAAACTGGAGGCAGAGCTCTCTCAACTCAGTACTGGCAAAACCAGTCAGGAGGAGAAGGTAACCACGCACACCACAAACCCAGTCTCACATAGACCTATCACAACTGCAAACCAAACACAAAAACATACTCGGAGGCTCTGATTAAAAATCTACCAAAACAACAGAGGCCTCCAAAGCAGACACCCAAGCGACCACTACCTCAAGACATAGCACATGCAACACATAGTTCACAAAGTCAGTGTGCTAAACAGTCACAGCCCTTAAGGCCAAACAACATGCCAGATACACTTGTAATAGGTGACTCCATAGTCAGACACACTGATGTCCCGCTCACCAGACTGAACAAGGAAAAGGTTACAGTAAGCTGCCTGTCTGGCGCTAGAATCCGCCACATAACACAAGCACTCGGGTCACTCCAAAGCAAGTACAAATATGACTCAGTCATTGTCCATGCCGGTGTGAATGACCTGAGACGTACCTCCCTGGACTACATGAAAAGAGACATAGAGGAGCTCTCTGATTATGTAGCCCAGGCCGGTATGACCCTGACCCTGAGCAGCATCTTACCCTCACCAAGAATGATGCCACAGTACAAAGACAAAATGATCAGCTTTAACAATTGGCTTAATTTCTGGTGTCATTCTAAGGGGATCCAGTGTCTGTCTGCTTGGGATGACATGCTTGACAAGCCACGCTGCTTCGCAAGGGATGGCTTGCACCTGTCACCCCTGGGCTTCCGGATATTGGCCAAGGCTCTTGCCACCCCCATAGTGCCTTTTTTAGGCAAGGCTCAAAAGACAAACCCACCTCCCTAGAAAAAACAAGTGGAAAAAAAACTAAGGATAATGCTGCTCAATGCCAGAAGACTAAACCTCAAGATGCATGCTCTCGAAGCCCTCCTCAGTATGGAGAACATCGATGTCTGTGCAGTGACTGAAATCTGGTTCAAGGCTCCTAAGAGCACCCCAGCACTGCCAGGTTTTACCTCATATCATGCTTTCCGGCCCCAAAACTTGGACCGAACCACAAAAGGAGGGGGGAGTATCCATATTCATCAAAGATACCCACACCTCCAGGTTAGTGGCAATGCACGAAGCATCGGAGACCATCCAGGTGCAACTAACCATAGGCAAAACTGCCCTACAGTTTGTAGCATGCTACAGACCACCCTCTCAAACTCAGGAACCCCACTCAGCCTTCCTGAAGACACTGGAGAGTATGAATGTCTCTCCAAATACCATCATATTGGGAGACTTCAACTACCCAAACATAGACTGGGAACATTACTCAAGCACCAACACCCTAGCCCAAAGGTTCCTAGAATTCATAAACTCAAATGCGATAGAACAACTAGTCACCACTCCCACAAGAGGAGATAATATACTAGACCTGATCATCACAAACATGGGGACAAAATGCTCCACACCGAAAGTATACCCCTCATTGGTGAGATCAGACCATACATTAATCTCACTGGAAATCCACATCCCGCCCAGACCCCATGCACAAAAGACCACAGTAAAGAACTTCTTAAAAGCCGACTTTACACTTCTTAAGACTGAAGTGGTATCCTTCAAGGCCCCTGGGCCAATGGAAACCACAACCCACACCACTGAATCCTTTATAAATGCCTTCTACGGGCACCTTCAAGAATGCATGGATCATGCAATCGCTAATAAAACCAAGACCCATTCCCCCAAAGGCAGGCGCCCTGTCTGGTGGACCCCAGCCATTAACAAACTTTACAACAGGAGGAGGAAGCTACTACATGACATAGCAAAATCCCTAAAAGGGAAGGCATCTCTGATCAGTACTAGCAAAAAACTACGATCACTCATAAAATCATCCAAGGCCAACTTTGAGAGAAAAATCGCAAAAGACACAAAAGACAATCACAAGGCCTTCTTTAGCTATGTTAGAAACCTGGGTGGAAACTCCCAGATATGCTCAGAGTTAGTCCAAAATGACACAAAATACACTGAACCCACAGACATTGCCAACATTCTGGCAGACAGGTTCAGTGCAAATTTCTCCGTCCCCTCCCCCCCAAAAGGAGAAGTATCTATCCCAGCAGAGTGTAGCCTCCCTAACATCTCAGATGTCCAGATGAGAGCCGCCCTCGCCAAAGCTAAAATCACAGCATCAATGGGACCGGACGGTGTCCCGGGCTCCGTGTTACATGAACTCCAAGAGGAACTAAACCCACATATAAGGCTGCTGTTTAATCTTAGCCTTACTACAGGATACGTACCCAAAGAGTGGCGTACAGCAACAGTGGTCCCACTCCACAAAGGCAGTGCTTCTACGGACCCTGGAAATTACCGCCCCATAAGCTTGACGAGCCTGGTCTGCAAAGCTATGGAAAGGATCATTATGGAACTCATAAACAAAGACATTGGGGACCTACAGACATTGGATCCTACCCAATTTGGCTTTGTCAAGGGCAGATCCTGCCTTTTGAACTTGGTCGACTTTTTTGAAACAGTCACTAAGGCCATCGATGAGGGTAAGGCAAGTTCACACAGCCTACCTTGACCTTGCAAAAGCCTTCGACACAATACCCCACTCAGGCATCATAGACAAACTCACCAGCTTAAATGTAAACCCATATGTCACAAGATGGGTTGCAGACTGGCTTAAGAATAGAACCCACAAGGTCAGAATTGCTGGAGCCATTTCAGACTCTAAGCCAGTCACAAGCGGTGTCCCACAGGGCTTAGTCCTGGGACCCCTCTTGTTCGGCATTTATTTTTCCAAGGTGCAAGCAAACATAGGAGGATTGTGGCTAACAAAGTTCGCAGATGACTGCAAACTGAGCGCCATAATTGATACTCCAGCGGACACAAGCATCCTTCAGAGAGGCCTCATAGAAACGGATAATTGGTGCCAGAGCCAGAGCCTTAAACTGAACGCCAAAAAATGTATAGTCATACCCTTTGGGAAAAACAAGGTACCCACAAATTACCACATAGATGGTAATCCATTAAGTACGGAAGAGGTAATCAGGGACCTAGGGACCCAAGTTGACAGTAACCTCTCTTTTGACACTCACATTGCCAAGGTGGTTAGGAAGACCTTCTATATTGCCCACCTTATCATGAAGGGATTCACATCTAGATCAAGAGAGGTCATTGTGCCCCTGTACTCTTCTCTTATCAGGCCCATGATTGAGTACAGTGCCCCATTTGGGATGTATCTTACCCGACACCTGCAGCAGTTGGAAAGACCCCAAAAGTTCCTCACCAAGAGGATAAAGAGTCTCAAACATATGTCATATGCTGCCCGGCTGAAGAAACTCCAGCTCTATTCAGTCGCTTACCGCCTACTCAGAGGTGATCTATGCCCGACGTACAAGGCCATGTCCAATCCAGAATTAATGGACATGCTCCACCTCAGAAAATCTAAATCCATCAGAGCCACGAGAGCAAGAGATTTAAACCTCAACACAGAAATAAATAGGACGTGCTGGAGGGACAGATTCATAACCCAGAGGCTCCCTACACTCTGGAACAGAATCCCAGTCCATGTTAGGCAGAACCCCTCACTAACTCTCTTCAAGAGAAATCTTGACAAGTGGATGGGAGATCGTAGGTTTACCCCGGGGGTCATCTCTGTGTCATTACTAGACAGAGGCACAGTAAACTAAACCCTAAATGGGTGTAGTATTCTCATCCCAAGGGGTGGCGAAAGCCACACACACTCTGGCTAGGCTTATAAATGCCCTAGGGCAGATAGCCTAGTACGAGCCTATGAACCTATGTCTTTAAAACGCATTCGACTGCAGGGAGGACATGCAGACTCTGCAGAGAAGGCACTCCAGCCATATGCTTTTAAGATAAGGTTTTAAAATATTGGAGGAAGTAGGCAAGATCTGGGAAAAATGTTAGTAAGCACAGGTACTGTTCACCTACTCCAAATTCTTTTAGTAATTTTCTTGGTATGTCCTGTTGGCTTAATAATAGACAACTTGGCAACAGCCTTAGAAGCAGAGAAGTATCATGAAAAAAAATCATGGAAACTGAAATGCTGGCATCCCCAACAACACCATTACTTATTGTAGTAGAAGTTTTGTCTTTCACCTTGTACCCTCCCACTTTTTAGGAGGAATATTTGCCCATTTTCTACTCAATGGCTTCTGATATCAGCAGATGGGATGGGTGATAAAGGTAGTGCCAACAGACTGCACCATAGAATTTTGTGCGTTCCTAATTGCACTGTCTGTTTCAGTCACTCCCAAGAGACCAAGTCAAGCTAGAAGCCACTAGGCAGTCATGCCATAAAAAAAAAAAAAAAAAAAAAAAACTGTATCTGTGGTAAGGCAAGGAATGGAATTCTTTTTTAGGATTGTTACTAGTGTGAAAAATAAGTTCTTTGAATGCTTTTCTTGGATTTTACAGACTTTTATTTAAAACCTTTATTAAATAATCACTTAGGACATGGCTGCATAAATATATTTGACAGTTAAGAAAAACTATATTAACATTTGTCAATTCCATGCATCATGCATTGCGTAAATGTCTTCTATCTTTTTAACAGTTATTCACTTCAGCAGTACATATTGTTCAGTTTCTACCTCCCCTTGAAAGTCTTTCTCCTCCTGAACCCCCTCCCTAGGAGGGGTTCAGGCGCCAAGGCAGCAAGATATTTTCCCGTGGTACATTTGGTTGGGGACACATGGCTGAAGTGACATTCTGCTGCAGAGAATATGGCTGTTAAAAATTCCCTGTATGCAAAGAGAAACACACCCTGCCATGCCCACAGCTTTAATAACTAAGTACATGAGAGCAGAAGAAGTAATGAGTGCTGTGCTTGGTGTACAGTAATGAGTGCTGTGCTTGGTGTACAGTAATGAGTGCTGTGCTTGGTGTACAGTAATGAGTGCTGTGCTTGTTGTACAGTAATGAGTGCTGTGCTTGGTGTACGGTAATGAGTGCTGTGCTTGGTGTACGGTAATGAGTGCTGTGCTTGGTGTACAGTAATGAGTGCTGTGCTTGGTTTACAGTAATGAGTGCTGTGCTTGGTTTACAGTAATGAGTGCTGTGCTTGGTGTACAGTAATGAGTGCTGTGCTTGGTGTACAGTAATGAGTGCTGTGCTTGGTGTACAGTAATGAGTGCTGTGCTTGGTGTACAGTAATGAGTGCTGTGCTTGGTGTACAGTAATGAGTGCTGTGCTTGGTGTACAGTAATGAGTGCTGTGCTTGGTGTACAGTACTGAGTGCTGTGCTTGGTGTACGGTAATGAGTGCTGTGCTTGGTGTACGGTAATGAGTGCTGTGCTTGGTGTACGGTAATGAGTGCTGTGCTTGGTGTACGGTAATGAGTGCTGTGCTTGGTGTACGGTAATGAGTGCTGTGCTTGGTGTACGGTAATGAGTGCTGTGCTTGGTGTACGGTAATGAGTGCTGTGCTTGGTGTACAGTAATGAGTGCTGTGCTTGGTGTACAGTAATGAGTGCTGTGCTTGGTGTATGGTAATAAGTGCTCTGCTTGGTGTACAGTACATGCTTATGTAACTGCAACATGGAGAAATGTGCTACAGCATAGCTTCTGATTCTGCCTGTGTTGGGTTCTGTTTCTCTACGAACATCTCTAGAATGTTCCATTGTTTTCAGTGGGAGAACATAGAGGATGTTCTTCGTGTTTCAAAGTTGTAGTCATTACATTTGGGTAATCTGCTGGCATGTTGCCCTCAGTCGGCTTGATTAACAAAATCTTGGGTCCTGCATCGGTTGTTGTCCCTTCTTCCCTGACGTCAGGTCGTCAGGGGTATAAAACATGCAGCCGATGCCATTACATCAGTCTTAATTGCCATGCGGTGCCCGCAGCAGAAGCAGTTCGCAAGTGCCGGTCGGCCGACTCCTGAAATTTTCATTTTCGAGTTTCAGAACCGAAGTCCTCAACTAAAAGATAAGTACCCCGTTGGGGAAATTTTTTCTTGCTCCTTACCGATGTCAGTAAAAGTTAATAATTGTATTACTTGTGGGAAGCAAATACCTCATAAGGATATTCATTTGTACTGTATTCCTTGCCTAGGCCCTGACCACAACGTGCTTTGCTGTTGGTTTTGTGCTAAATTTAATCAACGCACTATTAAACGTCAGTATATTTTTGCTTCGAGATTTAACTATCCAGAAATGTCTTCGGTTAGCAGTCCGACTAACGGAATACCTAAAAAATGCAAAGAGAAAGACAGAGACAGACCCTCGAGGTCCAAAACCGATGACGAAGCTTCTCCTAAGCCAGTCGCAAGTTTTCCGGTACTCAGTGAGGCGCTTTCACAGCCCCTGATACCCACTACTTTTGATTCGCAGGCCTCTACGGAGACCAATTTGGAGTCTGGTATGCCGCGAGATACTTTAAGTGTTGTACCCATGGATGTCTCTACCTTAGATGGGTCTGGAGCCGCTGAGCAGGCACCGGCTTCTGAGGGTGTTTTCAGGCCTAAAGATTTGTATATTAAACCGACGCCATCTTCAAAACTAAGGCCAAAAACTACTTCTATGTCTAAAAAAACGACGCTTGGGCCACGTGTACAGGCCCCAATGCCTAAGAAACAAATGATCAAAATGGCTGAGGATTTAATTACCTTGATTAGGGGTACCCATCCCCTTCCTGCTAAGAGGCCTAGGCAAGGCACTGACTATGAATCTTCAGATCAGGTTTCTATTTCTTCTAATCAGGAATTACCTATTCCCACTTATGAGGACTCTGATGCAGAAGATTCCATCCCTTCTGCTTCTCCTCCTGAGGATTTTTCTTTTGGAGCAACTTTGCATACCTTAAGGGAACACTTTCACTGGGAGAGTCAGGATTTCTCAGAATCTAAAAACAGACTTAGGGATTCCCTTCTTTCTCAGCATAGGCCTTTGGCTATACCTCCTGTTCTAGACATTGTTGATGATGTTTTCTCAGAGTCCAGTTTGACTCCTGATTCCCTGCTTCCGGCTCCTACTAAGCCAGACAGATATTACAGGGTTCCTGACTCCCACAAATTCCTCTTCAAAAACCCTACTGCTGACCCTGAAACCATTTCTCAGAGTCCCAAGGGCATTAAGGCTTCTACTGCTAAAAATCCTACCCCTTCTGGTAGAGATTCCAGGGGGCTGGATAGATGGGCAAGAAGGATGTTCATCATGTTTCACTGCTGCAGTCATTACACTTGGGTTATCCTGCCGTCAAGCGGGCCCGCAGTCGGCCTGAGTTCCAAAGTCTTGGTCCGGCGTCAGTTGCTGTCGCCTCTTCCCTGACGTCAGTGCGCCAGGGGTATATAAGAAGCAGCCAGCGCCATTTTCTTAAGTCTTTTTCTGCGCGGTGCCCAAAGCAAAAGCAGTTCGCAAGTGCCGGTCGGCTGACTCCTGAGATTTCAAATTCGATTTTAAAACCGAAGTCTTCAGTAAAGCTAAGTACCCCGTTGGGGATATTTTTTCTTGCCTCAGACTATGTCAGAAAAAGTTAATAATTGTATTTCTTGTGGGAAGAAAATACCTCATAAGGATTTCCATTCTTACTGTATTCCATGCCTAGGCCCAGATCACGACGTCACTAGTTGTTGGTTTTGTGCTAGATTTAACAAACGCACTATTAAACATCGGTTTGATTTTGCTCGCCATTACTTTGAGCGAAGGTTTAATTACACAATGCCATCAGAACAACCGACGACCGGAATGCATAAAAAGCGCAAAGATAACGATAAGGAAAGGCATCCGAGGCCCAAAACTGACGACAAAGCCTCTTTAGGCCAGTCGCCGGTTCACTGGTTTTCAGTGAGGCGCTTTCGCAGCCCCTGACACCCACTACCTCAGAACCACAGGCCGCGTCCGACTCCCACGTGGAGGTGCCTAGGCCTCTGGAGCCTCAAGGTGTTGGGCCAACGGAGATTAACCCTTCAGATGGGTCCGGAGCCGCTGAGCAGGCATCGGCTTCTGAGGGTGTTTTCAGATCTACTCAACTTACCATTACAACTACAGCCAAGACTAAGCCTACACTAAAGACAAAGAAGCAAGTACAGCATTCACCTGGACAGGCCTCCATGCCTAAAAAATCCAGACACCACGTCTCGCTTGTACAGCATGCACGGCCAAACCAAACAAACAAAACACTAGAGGCCAGCATATACAGTCCTGTATATGCTGGCCTCTAGTGTTTTCTCCATGCCTAAAAAACAGATGCTCAAGATGGCCGAAGACTTGATAACTCTGATCAGGGGTTCCCATCCCCCTCCTGATAAAAGGTCTCGGCAGGCTACAGACTATGATTCCTCTGACCAGGTTTCAATATATTCTGATTCCTCTTTAGATCAGGGATATTCTTTACCCCCCTATGAGGATTCTGATGCTGAAAGAATCCATTCCTTCAGCTTCTCCTCCTGAGGATTACTCCTTTGGGGAAACTTTACACACCATGAGGGAACATTTCCATTGGGAGGGCCAGGACTACTCAGAATCCAAGAAAAGGCTCAGAGACTTTCTTTTGCTGCCTCAGAACAGGCCCCTTGCTATTCCGCCAGTGTTGGACATTGTGGATGATGTGTTCTCTGAATCTAGTTTAAACCCTGATTCTTTACCCCCAGCTCCAGTCAAGCCAGACAGATACTACAGAGTCCCTGACTCTCACAAATTTCTTTATAAAAACCCTGTTGCAAACTCAGAAACTATTTCCCAGGGTCCCAAAGGGGTTAAGGTTTCCACGGCTAAGAATCCAGTTCCCTCAGATAGGGACTCTAGAGCATTAGACAGATGGGGAAAGAAAGTTTACACCTCTGCTTCTGGCAATAACCTCAGCACGAAGAGTCTCAGAACTGCAGGCACTAATGGCAGTGGAGCGTTTTATCATTTTCCACCAAGACAGGGTTTCCTTAAGAACAAACCCTTCCTTTATGCCTAAGGTGGTATCCACTGTGGCACTTAACCAATCTATTCACTTGCCAACATTTTATCCAAATCCCCAGAATAAAGGGGAGAGACTTCTACATTCCTTGGACATGCACAGGCAATTGCGCTTCTACTTGGACAAAACAAAAGCTTTCAGAAAATCTGAACAATTCTTTGTATCATATGCTGCAGGATCATAGGGAAAGGCAATTTCAAAGCGGATAGGACACTGTATCCGGCTCTGCCACACACAAAATGGGAAACCTGTACCTAGTGACATTAGACCACATTTCACCAGGGCAACTGCCACTTCTACTGCCTTCCTTAAAGGAGTACCTACCAAAGATATCTTGGAAGCTGCAACTTGGAGTTCAGTGCACACCTTTACCAAGCATTACCATTTGCCTCTTTATTCTAGATCCAGAGCTGGCTTTGCCACCCAAACTCAGCTTTGGGATTCTACCCAAGTGTAATGACTGCAGCAGTGAAACACGAACATAGTACAGTTTTGTACCTACCATAAATGTAGATGTTCGAGTGTCTTCACTGCTGCAGTCCAGGTTACCCACCCGCCAGCCCCTCTTTATTATCTGGGACTAACCTATACTACCTATGTGGTGTATTTGCTGGTTAATGAAGGTTTTATTTTTACCTTTTTTGTATGTTTTATTAGCAATATGTATTGCCTACCATTTTTGGGGGCACCTGACATCTGTGGCAAGAAAAACTGAAGAAAATGGCGTCGGCTGCTTCTTATATACCCCTGGCACACTGACGTCAGGGAAGAGGCGGCAGCAACCGACGTCGGACCAAGACTTTGGAATACAGGCCGACTGCAGGCCCACCTGATGGCAGGATAACCCAAGTGTAATGATTGCAGCAGTGAAGACACTTGAACATCTACATTTATGGTAGGTACAAAACTGTACTTTTACACGTCTGCAGCCTTGGCAGTCAGGGCTTTAAACTGTCAATTTCATATGCTTAAATATCAACAACATGTCATGGATTTACTTAAACAGAAAATTATGTTGATTTCTGACTGTATGGAAAATAAAAAGTTGCAGGATTTATTGCATTCAGCTGAACAAGTTGGAAAACATACTTTGCAATGTGGTTTTGATTCCTTGTAGGCCTCTTGCAGGGCTGCTTTAACTGGATCTGTGATAAGAAGGCATGCTTGGCTCAAGGAGCAAAATCTGCCAGACCATGTTAAAGCAAAATTGTTGGATGCTCCTTTACAACAGGGCAGTCTATTTGGTAATAAGGCTGAAGAAGTTTTGAAAAAGATGGAAGATGAAGCTAAATCTATGCAAACTGTGAAAGATTTGCTACAAGTGCAGCCAGCCAGGTTCAGTAGTCACTGGCCTACTAAGAACTGGTCTTTTCAGTATCCACTAGAGCCGCTCAGGTCAAACCCAGACATTCCAAAGGCTCCAGGTTTCAGTCACAAGGAACTTCTAGAACAAAGCAATGGGGTGCCTCCACCTCCAAATCTGGAAGTAACAAGGCACCTTCCTACGGTAAACAGTCTCAATGACTTTCCACTGCAATCGCCAAGCACTTATCTTTTGGTTGCCCCTTTGGGGGGAAAACTGGCACTTCATACACAAAACTGGCAACTGATTACCCAGGACAAATGGGTTTTAAATATAGTATCCCAGGGATACAAATTTCATTTCCACACATTGCCAATCCCAAACAGATGGTCAGATCTGCCTCCAAATCAGTGGGCAGAGGCCCAGAAACAAGTTATGGCCCTCATGAATATGGGGGCGATTCAACCAGTACCAGAAAAGGAAAAGGGACAAGGTTTTTATTCAAGACTTTTCCTGGTACCCAGAAAAGACAAAGCATGGCGTCCCATTCTGGACTTATCCATTCTAAATACATTTCTGGACATTCCAAAATTCAAGATGCTGACTCCAACAGTTACTACCTATGCTAGGCAAGGATGCCTGGTTGGTAACTCTAGACTTAAAAAAGGCTTACCTGCATACCCCAATCAGGGAATCTTGCAGAAGATACCTACGTTTCAAAGCAAGCTATTTGAATACAAGTTCTCTGCACTGCCCTTTGGCTTATCTACTGTGCCCAGGGTCTTCACAAAGTGCCTGGCACCAGTAATTTTGCAGGCAAAGAAATATTCAAATTTATCCATACCTGGACAATTGCCTAATTCAGGCAGAAAACAAGGACACTCTTCTAAAACATGTGGCATTTGTAAAAAGGTTTCTAACTTGTCTAGGGTACACCATAAAAGAAAATAAATCACAACTGGTACCCTCTGAAATAATTACATTCCTGGGTGCAAGCTTGAATACAACTGCCCAGATGACTTACCTTACACCAGAAAAACAAATTCAATTGATGACTTACTTCAAACAGGTGGCCACAAAAACCCAGCTATCTGCAAGACAAATTCTGTAGGCCTTGGGGTTCATGTCCTCCTGCATTCTTCTAATTCCATATGCAAGACTGCATATGAGGAAACTTCAGTGGTACCTAAAAAGCTTATGGAGTCAACATTGTCACAGCCTGGAAACAATGATTCCTGTCATTCTTTGCCTGCAGCTCGAGTTCCTATGGTGGGCAGAGGCCTGCCACCAAAACAAGGGACTGTCATTCATTCCACCCCCTGCCGCCCAAACCCTGACTACAGACTCATCAGATTATGCTTGGAGAGTGCATCTGGCAGGGAGATGCATTCAGGGCCAATGGAGCCCAAGTCAAATGCACCTACATATCAACCAGAAAGAGATGCTAGCTGTACAGAATGCTCTGACAACCTTCAAGGACTGTCTTCATCCAGGACAACTACTGATAGACAGACAACACCACAGTCATGTGGTACATAAACAAGCAGGGGGGAACCCATTCGTACCCCCTTTGCAGACTATCCATGGCTTTGTGGAACACGGCCTTGACTTATCAAATACATCTACAAACTCAATTCCTGCCAGGAAAGCAAAATATGGGCAGACGAACTAAGCAGAAATCTTATGGACCCATACGAATGGATCCACAAATCTTCAGCATGTTGACACGCAAATGGGGGAGCCCAGACATAGATATTTTTGCCTCACCCCCAAAACTATCATTTGGGTAAATTCTGCACAAGAATTCATCACAAAAAAGCTTGGAAAGTGGTTGCTCTATCCTTCAGCTGGAAAAACCTATCAGTCTATGCCTTTCCCCCTCTGCCTCTGCTCTCCAAGGTCTTACTAAAAGTCAGACAGGAAAAAACAAAAATGATTCCGATTGCTCCAGACTGACCTCGCCAACACTGGTACCCGCTCCTATGCAATATGTCGCACCTTCCTCCGTGGTACCTACCTCAGACACCTTACTTAGTGTCTCAGTAGAACTATCAAATTCTGTACACTCACCTCCAAACTCTGAATCTTGCAGCATGGCTAATCAAATAATTTCACCAGTTACATCTCTCAGCACACCTGTGATGGATGCCATTTTGGAGGCTAGAAGGCCTAGTACTAGAAAATCATATGCTGACAAATGGAAAAGATTCTGTGCCTGGAACCAAGCACAAGGAATAAGCACAGCAATGCCCAATATTCCTCAGATTCTGCAATACTTAACTGAGATGCTTCACAAGGGCCTATCTTTTTCTTCCATAAAAATACATGCCTCTGCCATTTCAGCTCATTACAACACAGAGCCTCCCCTCTTTTCTCATCCTCTGCTAAAGCAGTACCTCAGAGGGGCCAAATATTTAAGACCTCCCTGGAGAGCACTAACTCCTTCATGGGACCTCAATTTTGTTTTGGAAAAACTCACTCTACCACCTTTTGAGCTAGCTGCTACAGCAGACCTAAGCATTCTCTCTTGCAAAACAGCTTTTCTTTTAACAGTTACTTCAGCTAGAAGGATTTCAGAACTACAGGCTCTTATGGCAGTGGAACCTTTCATTATTTTTTACCCAGACAGGGTGGCTCTCAGGACCAATCCATCCTTTATGCCTAAAGTGGTATCTAGTGTGGCATTTAAACAGACCATTCATCTGCCAACTTTCTTCCCAAATCCACAGAACAAGGGTGACCGGATTCTGCATTCATTGGATGTACACAGACAACTAAGATTCTACTTAAACAGGACAAAATCTCTAAGAAAATCTGAATAATTACTGGTGGCATTTGCTGCAGGGGCTGAGGGAAAGGCTATTTAAAAGCAGATTATTTCCAAATGGATAAGCCATTGTATTCGTTTCTGCTATATGCACCATGGTAAACCTGTCCCCAAGGGGATCAGATCTCATTCCACCAGGGCTAGATCTACTTCTGCATCCTTTCTCAGAGGGGTTCCTACCAGAGACATTCTAGAAGCTGCAACCTGGAGCTCAGTTCATACATTCACCAAACGTTACCATTTACCTCTCTTCTCTAAATCCAGAGCAGGCTTTGCCACTGCTGTCCTGCAGGGCCTTATAGCTACTCCTAATGCTGTATAAATCCATCCTCCCAACCATAGCTTTGGGATTCTACCCAAATGTAATGACTGCAACAGTGAAACACGAAGAATATAGTACAGTTGTGTACACTTACCATAAATGTAGATTTTCGAGTGTATTCACTGTTGCAGTCCTGGTTACCCTCCCTCCAGCCCCCTGTTTTTTCTCTAACTATACCTCTCATTTCTGTTACTATCTCTAAAAGCCTTCTTGGTGTATTTGCTTTTGTTTGGAGGTATATGTTTTGTGTTTTGTATTCTACATATATATATTTATATATTTTGCTCCCCATTTGGAGGGTATCTGACATCTGGGGCAAGAAAAACTGATATAATGGTGTCGGCTGCATGTTTTATACCCCTGACATCATGGAAGAAGGGACAGCAACCGATACAAGACCCAAGACTTTGTTAATCAAGCCGACTGAGGGCAACCTGCCAGCAGATTACCCAAATGTAATGACTGCAACAGTGAATACACTCAAACATCTACATTTATGGTAAGTGTACACAACTGTACTTTTCTCAGTCCCTCAGAAAATACTCTGAGCTGTTACATAAGAAATTTCCAGAACCTGCACCTATTCCTCCAGCTCTGTCAGCTTTGGAGGATGAGTTATTTATATGTTATTCTTGCAACTTTTCTGACAATCAGCAGGCTGCCCTAAAAAGGCAGATAGGATGTATAAAGTTCTTCAGTTTTTAAGTTTTTATACACTCTTCTCAATCCTGTTCCAGCAGCTATAGCTTTAATTAATCATAAAGCTGTTAAACACTTAAATTCCAATCCCACACTCTCTGATAAGGATGGGAAGATTATTGAGAAGTATGGAGAAGATTATTGAGAAGTATGGAAAAAAGTATATGATTCTGCAACTTTGGTTTTCAGAGTTTTGAATTGTCCGAATCGTATGTTAAGGTTTGTTCTGACTAACTGTGAAAGTATGAGGAATGTTTTTTTTTTTTATCTGCAGTTTCTTCTTGTGAGGAAGAATCTGCTTTCAGTAATTTAATTTATTCTATTGTTCTAGTAAGTATCCGTTGTATACAGTGTATGTATGACTCTTTTGACACTTCTTCCAGGGTAATGACCCCTGGTACTATTTTGAGGAAGTTTGCATGGCTACATTATCAGAACTTTCCAGGTGATGATAAAAATGAGATTTTCAATTATCCTCTGAATAGATGTTTAGTTTGTGGCCCCCCTGCTGCAGAGGGGATCAAAAAGTATTATGATAGAGATTCCCTGCATCAGTTTACCGATAAGATGTTTCAGCCTTCCTTCTCCAAGTTTTCCAAGGGATTCTTTAACTCCTCATTCAGTTTTGGTAAGAAATAAAATAAGCAGTCTCAACAAAATACAGGTAAACGAGACATTTAACAAGAAATGGCAAGTGGTCCCAAGAAGAATTCTTGCAACTCCCAAAGCCAAGGGCAGTCCAGTAAATCAATGGTATCTGAATTCTCTTTGATCCCAGCACCAATACCCCTTGTCTTTTCAGATGTCAGTGCTGGGGTTTGTCAGAAGGGAAATTGGTTGTGGGAGGCAATGGATCCCTAAATCCAGGTCTGCCTTTTTTCTTCCATGTTCCAAAGCAGTCAGTATCCACAAATGCCTTGGACTTTCATTGTGGCAGTTTCTGGAAGGATAAACGTGCAAGATATTGGGACACCAAGGACATACGCAAGCACATAAATATAAAAGAGATGCTTGCCCTGAACAAGGCATTCAACTCAGTGAATCATATTTGGCCCCCAAAATCTCTTCAGGTTGTTAAACACAGTCTAATAAAAAAGAGAAGTTTGCAACAAAGTTGTTTTATACTTTTTCTTTTCAATAACCAGAACTTGCTTAGAACATGCCAACTATTTTAAAACACAAACTTAAAATAAATCTCCACCATTCCATGTGACTGTCACTAACCAGTCATAAACTCGTATAATCTTAAAAAAAATATCCAATGTCATTACTTAGTATATATGTCAAAAAAATTCTATTGAAAACCTTCTGGATGCTATTAACCCTTTTGGTTATATGAACAAAAGAGGTGAGTCCAAGCTGGTCAGCAGTAACTTGCACACAATGGAAGTTAACTATAAAAACAATATATATGAGTTAGAAAGAAAACTTTTAAAACGGAAGGCCTTGCAGTATGAAGTCTTTCACCTTGAGCAGTGTGCAAGTCTTAAATAAGTACCATTTGGGCTGAGCATTTATAAATTTGCGAATGGGGTCTCCTGAGAAGACACACTGTATACTAATTGTCAGTTTGTTCAATGACACTGGTATTTCAGTTCTGAAATTACTGCTTGTAAATCATTTACTTTTCTAGAATAATTACCAATCTCACCTTCATATTTGGATACTAATATCAGATAAGACCTTTGGATACTAATATCAGATAAGACCTTTGCTGTGATTCTTGCTGTTCTCTATACAACAGCAGTTTGCCAGACTTGAGGGACATGTTGTGACTATCAGCAACATAAAAGAAAGAAAACTAGTCAGTATTCTGAAGCCTACCAACAAGGGACAGCATATCCAATCAAAATACTTACCAGACTTTCTGAAAATACTGGGTACCGGCTAAAAAGTAGGGTTGTTAGTTCAGAAGATCTCTTTGAAAATAATACTGACCGTTTTCCAGGCAGTTTGAATTTTTCAACAGTTTCACCCAAATTGTATGCTAAAGTAGTATAATCGGGAGAAAAGCAGTCACCTCTTCTATCACCTGTTTCTTTGTGTACAGTGAGTCAAGTCAATACAACAAACAGGCTCATTCTCACAATTTGAAGAACAAACCCCAGGGAGACGGAAGAAAAGATAATTTTTTATTATTTTGTGTACAATTTAAGCAATTTTGATTTAAATAAGCATCTTTTATCTGTTTTGAAAAAAAAGTTTTTTTTCATTCATTCCCTCATACAGAGCCAATTGTAGTAATGTTATTATTGATTTAACTTGTATACTAGGATATTGAATTTACATTACGTTTTATATAATATCCCATATTTCAATGGTGGTAGTATTGATATTTTTTAAAAAAGAAGTACCTATAACCCTGTTCTTCACAACAGTTTACAAATCTTTCATGACATTTAGATAAAATTTATGAAAGCTAAAATAGGGAGTCAAAATTAAAATATTGCAACTTGTCCACTAAAGAAAGGAAAGAGCTACTTGAACTAAGTAGAACTAATGATTTAAGAATAATGAAAGCAGATGAAAGCAATAACATAGTGTCGATGAATGTAAAATATTATGTTGAAGCTGCTTTGGTCATGTTAAATGACAACGAATGTTATAAGAAAGTTTCTGTTGTCAATATCAACAAGAATTTTTCATCAGTAGGTATTTTTCTCATTGATATGCTTCATCAGGGTCATTTGGATCCTGCTTTATTTGAATTTCTTAAAGTGGACTCCCCAAATATTGCTAGGTTATTTGGAATACCTAAAATTCACAAAGAAGATTAAAACCACCTTTTTAGGCCCATAGTGGCGCCAGATTTCTACAAGACCAAACACATTTCTGTTTTTTTTAAGAGTCACTCTTAAATCTAATAGTACAAAAGTCTCAATTTTTTTTCTAAGAGACTCTTGTTTTTTGTAAGCATTATTAAATAAATATGAATTCATGAATAATGAATTTGTTTATTGCACTAATCATCATTTCTTTTTATACTAGCATTGATAAAGAAAAATGTATTGATTTTGTGAGAAATTATTATATTCACAGAATTTAGGAAGGATTACATTAATACTATTTGTCTCTTATTGGAAATTGTATTAGAAAACAAATTTATCATCTTTGATAGTAAATTTTACAGACAAAAAAAAGGAATTGCTATGGGTGTCGGAGATGCACTTGTGTTTGCCAATTTAGTAATGGGGTGGTGGGTGGAACAATTTTTAAGAACTTACCCCCTTTTCAGTAAAGTACATATTTAGGGTATATATTATATATTTGAAGCTTCAAAATTTCAAACCTCATATATTCAACAACATATGAGCGAAACTTGAAACCTCAAATATATAATAAATGTAAAAAAAAAAAAAAAAAACTTACCTTAACGCTCTGAGCAGGGGGGCAAGCCCCCCTGCACCCCCCACCCCCCTACTTAAATATACCAACTCCGAGACCGCACTTCAGTGCAGAAAAGGGAAATTTTCCCATTCTGCGTGTACGGAGCAGTTGCCTCTCACCTTCGGACTTTTCAAAGTTCGATCATATGGTGTCGACCATATGACATTCGAACTTTGAAACGTTTGGCAATTTAATAGGGACCCCGTATTTACAGACATTGCATAGAAGATTTATCTTTTCTTTGGAGTATAACAAAAGAAGAATGTGAAACACTTTGGAATGATATGAATATTGGTACCAATTCTTTGTCTTTCACTATAAATGATCAGGGTGACACTGACAGTTTTTTTTAGATTTATCTGTTGATCCTGATATGACAAATTACTGTTTCCATAGTAAGATTTTATAGAAAAGACATCTTTGTCAACAATTATTTACAGCAAAGTAGTCAACATCCCCTTCATATGAAAAAGAACATGATAAGGGGCAGTTTATAAGACTGAGCAGCTTAAACAGTGATGACCAAAGAGTTTGAGGTTGAAGTTATGATTATTTTTGAATAGAGGATGTCAGGACAGTATTTCTGACACAATTATTTCCAGAGTTATGAATTTTAGGTAGGTTAAGTTTAAACCCATTTTGAGGTGTGGACGTCTACAGTTCAAGAGAAACAAGCAAACATTTCAATAGTAGAGCTTTTCCTCTTGGCACTGATGTTATAAAGAAATTGTTGTTAGGTAATTGGACAGTAATAGTGGTCAATCAGGATCTCACCAAAGCTGTAGGCAATAGACTTTCTATCACTTTCAGAAGAACATGTAATATTAGGATGTTTCTTGAAAGTGCTAAGAACATCACAAATTCTGCAAAGGTGTATTGTACCTATCGATTTAATAGTTGCAAATATTGTCGATCCATTAGGGAGGGCTGCAGCATTTTCATTAAGCAAATAAACAGGCAAATTTGGGCAAGGGGTAGTTTGACTTGTAATTCCAAAAGAGTAGCATACCTAGCCTCTTGGGAGTCCTGTTTTAGTTCTTATGTTGGAACATTTGTCAGCTATTTAAAACAAGGACTTTAGTAACACTTTAGCTAAATATGCTGTGTGTTGTAATAGTTTTAAGAAACATACTTTTTTGTACTAATGTAAAAACGGATTTATTTCAAGGTGACTTTAATACCCAACTTGAATGTAAGGAAGCAACATGGCAAATTCTTTTTGCTGCTAATAAATGACAAGGATTCAATGATTATATTAATGGTAAATGTTTTGTAAAAACACAAAGATTGTAGAATAGAGAGCTGTTTGTAACAGTTCTTTTTGAATATAATGCATTAGATTTTTAACATTTGCTCAGGTAGTGACATTTTTATTAGATACTATTTTTTTAAGATTATATGAATTATTGATAGCCAGTCTCATGGAAAGGAGGTTTATTTAAGTTTGTGTTTTAAAACAGCTGATACGTTCTGAGGAAGTTCTTGTTATTAAAATGAATGAAAGCACTAAGCATAACTGTTGTGAAGTTCTCCTTTTTGTTGGAATGTTTTTTGTAGTTTTTGATTTTGAGTTATGTACTTATGGTTCATTGTGCATGGGGGATCAGGTCATATCCCCACTGCAAACCAGCTATGGTAGCTTAGGATACAGCTTCATAGCATAATCCCACTCTGCAAGCATGCATAATCCCACTCTGCAAGCATGCTGTATTCAATCAGAGCAAAATTGTTTGGCAGACAAGCCAAGCAGGGCAACAGCAGACGCACAGAAATGGAAACCTAGATCAGGGGATCTTCCAAGAATTGATCCATCTGTGGGCTGTTCCTCAAGTAGACCTGTTTGCCTCCTGTCTGAATAATTAGCTGTAAAGATTCTGCTCCAAGATGCCTTGTAAGAAGGCCTGGAAGCCCCATGCCTTTTCTTTTCCTTGAACAGGAACGTTCCTGTATGCCTTTCAACTCTTTCCAGCAATGTCCAGGGTACTCCTGAAGATTCAGAAGAAATCCCCAAGATCATTGTAGTGACTCCCTTCTGGCCAAAGCAGCCTTGGATGTCCCTTCTTTTAGAAATGCCCAGGTGCAAGTTTTCATACTCACACAAGAACAAGAGTGTTTGATACACCCCAGCATCAATCATCTTCAGTTGACTGCCCGGATGACAGGGTTGTAATTCCATTTAGGCACTTGTTTACTGAGGACGTACAGCACGTACTAATAAAAGCAAGCAAGGCTGCTAACAGAAAGTCATATATTAGCAAATGGAAAGGGTTTTCTGGTTGGTGCCAGCAACATAATTAGCACTCATTCCGGGCTAGTTTTTCCATTGTTTTGCAATATTTGTGTGACTTGCTATCCTATGGCCTTTCTTATTCCTCTGTAAAGGTTTATTTATCAGCCATTTCAGCATGCCTGCCCATTGATCCTCCTCTTTCAATACATTCTCATGTCAAAATGTTTTTGAAAGGGTTTCTGCATAAGAGGTTTCCAAGAAAACACCCCTTGTTGGAATCTTAATTTTGTGTTAGAGAAACTAACACTTGCTCCATTTCAACTTGATGATATGGCTGACTTGAGGGTCTTAACAGGGAAGAACATTTTACTGATTGCTTTGACCTCTGCAAGAAGGATTTGTGAGTTGGAAGATCTTATATGAGTCAACCCCACCTCATTTTCCAAAGGGACAAGGTTTCTTTGAGCACTAATTTTTCTTTTATGCCTAAAGTGGTATCTGACTTTAAGCCAAACTATCTTTCCCCCCCGTTTTCTTTTCTGAACCTAAAAATGAGGAAGAAGGGTTACTTAATATCTTGGATGTCTACAGACAACTCAGTTAGTAGCTTGACAGAACTAAATATTTCAGATCTTCAGATCAATTGTTCATTTCATGTGAAGGTAAGAAGAAAAGGCAACCTGTGTCAAAGCAGACTCTGTTCAAATGGTTGTCTAAGGATGTTACCTTTTGTTATACTCACCACAACA
Source organism: Protopterus annectens (assembly GCF_019279795.1). Classification (NCBI taxonomy): domain Eukaryota; kingdom Metazoa; phylum Chordata; order Ceratodontiformes; family Protopteridae; genus Protopterus; species Protopterus annectens. The sequence goes on from NC_056745.1 coordinate 47,117,289, forward strand.
AAACTGTTCCAGGCAGCATCAAAGCCTACTCTGCCAGGGCCATTGCTTCATCTGTGGCTTTTTGGAAAGGGTTAGATTGTAGAATTATTCTAGAAGTAGCAAGTTGGTCCTTGCACATACCGTTACAAAGCACTATAAGTGTGATTCCTTTTCTAAGTATAGATCAGGCTGCAGCAGTGATCGATATGAAGAACATAGGACAGTTATGTAAGTAAACGTACCATAACAGCAGATATTCAAATGATCACTGCTGCTTTAGCCACTCCCCTTCTCCCCCTCCCTTGATTCTTGGTGTGTTGTTTATGCTAGGGTCTGGTCATTTATTTTTTGTTGTTCCTAGCACAGTGTCCTTTCAGGGATAAGCCTTCCCTCTCTTGTTGGCAGGAAAGCTCTGAAGGACTTGCACCCAAAGTTGTCTTTTAGTCAGCTTAGCTTGAGCTGCCAAACAGTTTAGGTGCATCTACTGCTATTATAAATGTGCTTACTCAACTGTACTTTGCTTGTATTACACACAAACTGCAGGTTGCCCTTAGGTCTTTATGCAGCAACAAAATGTTTAGAATAATGAAAGCAGACTTGGGAGGGACACAGTTTTAATGGACGCAAATAACTATGTTGATAAAATATTTTCTACTTTACCAGATAGTTGCGATCAAAGGAAGTGCCTTTTAAATGAGATGTAGGTAAGCTACTTGTGGACCTTTGGATTCTGTCTTAGATTTATTCTATAGTGAGCACATATAAACTAAACTGAACAGTGTTTGTGAAGTGAAACTTCCTCACATTGGGAGTTTTCTTGAGATTCCAGAAGTACATATCAGGGTTTTACAGATTAAAGTTTAATGTCCCTTTTGTTTTCATTAGGTTAAGGCAGAGCTGTTAACATTGTGGATAAAAAACTGAAAAATTAGTTTCTCTTGTACTTTCTTTTATATAGGATTTTTGGCACTCAGTGGTTAGGACCACAAACCTTAGTGACTTTTGTTGCTTGCCACGTGGGATTTTAAAGTTCTTTACACTGCTACTCTAAAACAGGAGAGGGTTAATGCACTGTTAGGTTGTTACTGACTGAGTTTAAGGTATTTTCAGATGGAAAACTATACTTGGTTTACACAGTGCTTCAAATGGAACTTGTATTTTTTTTTTCAGAACAGTATTTTAAACACAGTAAAGATACTGCGGTGGTGGTGCTGCAGTAGCGTTGTCACCTCACAGTTAGACGTTGCCCGTTCGATTCTCAGTTAGAGCGTCTTCTGTGTGGCGACATGCCTGAATGGGCGTTCCTTCGCTGAAGGTTGTGCATTAGGCCCGGCAAGCCAGTACGTAAAAATCTACTGCCAATCATTAGCGGACCGGAGTTCCGCTGTGGCGACCCCTAATTGGGAAAAGCCGAAAGACGCAATTTTAAACACAATAAAGGAGTTGCAGTGGGCATGGTTAAATCCTCCTTATTTGAAAATGTATATGTTCATGTTTGATTAGTGTGTGTGTGTGTGTGTGTGTGTGTGTGTGTGTGTGTGTGTGTGTGTGTGTGTGTGTGTGTGTGTGTGTGTGTCTGTTTCTATCTATGTCTGTATATTTATTATTTATTTTATTTATTTTACATTTGTTAACCGGGCTAGTCTGGCTGGATACATGTCCATTTTCAGCAGAGGCCCGAGGAGAAAAGCTCCACTATAATACTATACTTTTACAGTTTAAAAAGATACAATTAGTAAAAATAGTAAAAATAACAATAACAATCAATCAAACAGTAAACACAAGCAAAGTACTGACAAAAGAAAAGTAAAGTCAAATAGAATGTACAGTATTGCCGGGCTTGTGTGGCTTGATACATGTATATTTTCTACAGAGGGTTGAGGAGGAAAGCTCAATTATCATACTAGAGACTATACAATTTAACAGAAACACTAAAACAGAAGAGAATCAAACTTTGGGTCAAAGCAAGATACAATTAAGTATACCGAGTTAGTTGAGAGAGCAGGTAGTGTATAAGTTATCAGTCAGGATTTGTGCAAGGGCATAGCCAGTGATTTTGTAAATGATTTCTAATCTGTTTTTTGAAAAGGTAACACGAGGCTAGGGATGGAGAAAAAAAAAGTACTACCCCCCCCCCCCCAGTGGCTATCTTGACTCCCCCTAGGACCTTGACCAGTGCCTTCTCCGCCTTCAGCCAGCTGGCCCATTCATTCCATTCCAGCAGAAGGCAGCTTTTTCCAGGCTAGATAGGAATTCTTGTGCAAGCAATTTCCTCCTATCAGCCCTCCATTCCCCAGTGAGTATCACCTAGTAAGGGAGCAGGCCTGCTCTCTGGTCTTTGTGGTAGCCTACCCTTTCCCTTTGACAGCACCCCTCCTTCTGCAGCTCCCCCCCAGCCCAGAGTTACTACCCGCAGAAGGAAGGCATGCTTTCACATGCCTACAAACCTTGGCTGCATAGTGCTAATGCAGTACGGCCATGTAAGCTCAGCTGGCTTGGAAATTCACTGGGTGAACACCAAGTGCTCCCAGGAGGTTTTACCAATATGGAGAGTTAGAGCTGCCTTCTCCCTTCTCCCAGGATGGCTGAACTGGTAGTGACCACTCCCTGCCATCCTCCCTGGCAAGTTCCTTCAGGCATCTGAGCCTCTAACTGAGCTCTGCATACCTGCTGCACAGTCAGGACTTTTGCCGTATGTACCCCAGAGCTGCTGCTCTTTCACAAACTTAGTTGTTACACATTGAGAAATCAGGTGGTGTTTAAGTCTTATTTTATGTATTGTAATATGAAGTTCTGCTTGTTATTGATATTTTTTTTTAGAATACTTTTATTTATTTATTTATTTAGTTATTTATTTGACATTTGTTTACCGGGATGATCCGACTGGTTCAGAAAAAATCCGTTTTCAGCTGAGACACTGGGAGAAAAGCTCCAGTCACAGACTGAAATGTAAAAGCTTTATAAGCAGTAAAAGCAGTGAAACATGCATTATTAAAAGAAATAGAAGTAATAAGAAACATTGTGAATGAGGCATATGACTAGACAGTCTTACAAATTAGAGGCTAAAACATTGTATGTACAGTTGACAGTCATATTTACAAAATAGATAAGATATCAGCTTTTTGGGTACTGAAAGGAACTGTAGAAAAATGTTGAATATGGGTGCAAGTTAAGTAATAGCAATTAGAAATTCCATTTTTTATCTATTAGTAGTTGAATGTTGTAATAGCAGTTAATTCTGCATCCGTCACACCTGAAAATGTTAATAAAGCTCTCGTGGATGCATTATTTTTAGAGTTTTGAGGTGTTAAGGACAATAAAGATGTTGGTATATCTGGCGAGATGCTCCAGCATACCCCCAAAGAAGCTATAGCAGCAGATACATGAATGCAAACCTGCAGTAAGGCCCAAAATAATATAAATGTCTTGTCTAGGCCTAAAAATATTTCATTTATGTATAAAATGTATTTTTCTGTGTTGTAAATAGTAAAGATGGATACGCTTGGGAATAACAGTAACTGATGTTTAGAAAGCAAAGGATTAATGTGGTGAATTAAACTGAAATTCACTTTTCAGGTTTGAATGAAATTGTTCATCAAGGGTATGTAGAGGATTAGACCACTTTATAGTTATCAAAAGTGTTTTTGATTTTGTAAATGACTTCTTACATTTTTTAAATAATTAATATAATTAATTATTAATTAATTAATTATTATTAATATAATTTCTTAAATGTCTGCCTGCACAGCAAAGAAAATGCTGATGCTCTTAAAGATTTGATTTTGTAAATTAACATTGTTGCAGTATATTTTGAAAAACTGGTAAATCCTGATTTAATTTTTTTATTGTTTGGGATGGCCACATAGTATTCATTGAAAGGCATTTAAGGACAGAATTTGATATGATTGAATTGGTCTGATAACGTTTCATATTAGCATGGGATGAATAAACTCAGTTTTTTGCAACTCTTTGCTCCAGCTGCCCACCAACCATCAGGCGCTGTTTGGGTCAGTCAGCTCATTCACCTCATTCATTCTTTTACCAGGTAAGAGCCAACCAAGAGGGGCTGTCATCAAGATAGCCACTGGGGGGGGGGGGGGTAGTACTTTTTTTTTTCTCCATCCCTAGCCTCACATGCACTTGAGGAGACAACATGCAAGGGGTGTTCCTTCCAAACAACCCCCACCCACCTGTTCACTATGGCATGGGTGATGGTGTCTCTGGTATCCATTAGTGAGGTTACACCGTGACCTGTGTCTCCAAAAGTCAGCAAGCCCCCCTTCCCCAAAATAGGCAAGCAGGCAATGCTCCTTAATTCCTCCCCCCTCCCTGCCTGACTCTACCAGTGCCATCATCTGAATTGCAGTCAGGGATCCATCCCTCTGCACCACAGAGCCAGATGGGATGAGTACATTTTCTTAAATTACAGTGCATTCAGGAGTCAGTGTGCAGTTTTTATGTTTCAATATTAGTTCACTTTTAGGCAGTCAGTTTGTTTTCATTTTAAGAGAATGTACAGAGCAGGACACCTTCACCCTAGTTTCCTGTGCCATGCAAGAGATTCTGTGAAACTTTGTTGAACTCTGTGGATAGGTTCTTAACACACTTCTTCTGTGGTTCAATAACAGAAAGCGAATTTGTTTATTTGTGTCTTTCGGCTTTAATACTCCGTCAAAAAGTGTCTATTTTATCTGGTAACAAGTATTACAAAATAAAAGTCAGGGCCCACAGCATGCTATGCCAAGCCCATCTAGTTATTTATTTTCCTCAGCTGGAAGTGGTTTGATGGGGTGAGAATCACACACATTCAGAACCTTGAGGCAGTGAACAGAAGAAAATTTCAGTTCATTCCAGCAGCAGAGTGTAGATTCCCATGATATGTTTGGATAAATAAAAAAACACTTTACTTAACGCATTGCTGAATGCACTGCACTCAGCGCCTTCGATCCACTGTTGTGATGCTATACAAAAGTCAGGATGAATGGCTCTGGGCAAGAAAAACATTGTTGTATCTTGTGTTTCCACATAATCTCTAAGTAACTGTGTCTTTCTCTTTGTTGCTTGATAGCTGTCAGCAACTTTTAAAGCATCTAAGAAATCTCTGTTTTACTTGATAAAGATAACATCGCAGGTTTGACTAAATAGGGATCAGACCCTTGAGCCACTCTCTTCTTACCAAGTGGGATTCTCTTACAACTGATAATGCATTTTGTTTACTACTTCTTTGTTTGCTGTAGTCTTAAGAAATGTGTTCACTATAGCATGCCTGATGTGCATTGAAGTACTGTGTATAAACTGAGCCCGCCACTAAATGGAGTTTCATTCTTTCAACATAGCAAGATAGACCTGCCTCTGACATTTGTCTCTTAAAATTGCTTTTGTCGTTAAGCCTTGCCTTTGTTAAATTACCCTCTTTTTTTAAGGCTGCCTTCAGTTGTTTTGAAGGTTGTATATCCTTATTTTGACTTTAATATTCCCTCATTCTTTTGTCCCTTGCTGCACATAGCAGGACACTGTATTCTGGATGACCTTTCTTCTTTGCTTCATCTCAAATCTTGCGTACTGTAAATTGGCTCAGGTTTTACTTGCATGTACAATAGTTATGTGGTCTAACATTTATGATCCTCCTTGATGGGGCCACGAAGTTAGGTCCATCTTCTCCACCAATTATAATTCATCAAAGTTGCAGGAAGTTGTTTCACCTGGAGACGAGGCATGTGCCTATTCCAATGCACACTATATCATCAGGTTTTGGATACAGAAACAAGCATCTTCCTTATGCCTAACAGTCCTGTTTTGCTGCTTGCATTGTTTGGATCTTGGGCCTGTTTTTATCAATAATAGCTTCTGCATTGTAGCCCTTTTAGGTTTACAGAATGCCCATGTTGTTTAACTTGGCAGTTAAGATCATACTGACATTGCTTTTATTGTTTTGAAATAGAGCCGGACATAAAATATTGCTGTAATTGTCAGCTGTTCACTCCTACCATTTACTGCAACTGGAGGGACGAACTGTGTGCTTTACCTAAGACCTGCCATCCTAAGAAAGGTGGCCATTAAGAACATCCCATATGGAGACAAATGGGAGGTTCCACATCACCATCTCGGGGCATGGAGCAGAACATATTTAGTATAGTGGGATATGTATCTTTTAAATATTCTAATACTTAGCAAAAGACCATTATATGCCATACTGTATAATCCTTTTTAGAAGGATTCACAGTAAAGACGTTATGGAGACTGGTGACATATTTACAGTGTCTGTGCTGTTTACTGAGCATTCTGACAAACATCTAAGCGTTACCTAGTGCTGGGAGAGAAGATATATACATTCAGGAATTATTGTATCTTAGAAAGAAAAGCCAGCTTAATGCTGAGTTAAAGATTCAAGCCAGAGCATGCCTATCAACCTGCAGACGTTGTAAATAGGTACAAAGGACTTTGCTAAGTAGGTTCATCCAGCCAAAAATCTGGACATCTAAGTAGCATAAAATTTGAATACCAAATAGCACAAAACTATTCTCTCTTCATGTAAGAATGTCAGATACTACTCAGAAACATTTAAAACAGTGAGTGACAAAAATTATGGAAAATATAAGAACATTAGCAAAGAGACAGTGTAACATCTGTAGACTTTAACGAACTGCAGCCCACTATATTGCCACACAGTCATACATAGTTGCTTCTGAAAAAGAGGGATGTAAGATGTGTGTCCTTTTTATGTTATTGTTGCCACTTTTATGTTGGTCATGTAATGTGGTTTTATGTATACTGGGCAGTTTCAAAAATCGCATTTGCTGACTGGATGTAGAAAATTGTGTGAAGGGATGAGTCAAACATGAAAATAGGTACATATTTCCAAAGTAGGTACAGTTGAGGTCTGAGCCAGATGCTGTATTTGGTGAGTTGAATTGCTCATTAACAAGAGGAACAAATATTTGTGGCATAAGCAATAATTAAACACAGAGTAAGCTTTTAAAAGACGCAGACCTAGTTGTGCAGTATGTTGTGGATGTATGCAGAGGAAGTGACATCACAAGTGTGCAGCTGACCAAGGGAATGGATGTGCGCAGGGTAAAATATGAGTCTGTTAAGAAAGCAAAAGTAAATTAAGAAAATGAGACTGCTGCAGCAATAATTGAATTGAGCAGATGAGCTGTGATGTGTGCAGGAAATGAGCGGATGAGTTGTGAGGTATGCAGTAAGTGTGGGGCTTTTGAAATTTAAGGCTTTACACACAAAAGGAAGAGATGTCATGTATTTTAATCAGTTTCATGGAAAAAGGTTCATAGGTTGGTACTAGGCTATCGGCCCTAGGGCCTATACAAGCCTAGCCATAACAATTCCATGGCTATTTCTTCCCACACTATTTACTTCCCTGGACCCCTGTCTAGCAGGGCGACTGACGTGATCCCCGGGGTGAATTTCCTTTCTCCCATCCAGTCATCAAGGTTCCTTTTGAAGAGGGCCAAAGAGACGCTCTGCTTGACATGTATGGGCAGTCTATTTCAGAGTCTGGGGAGTCTCTGGGTCAGGAACCTATCCCTCCAGCATGTTGTGTTTATTGTGATGACAAGGTTTAGATCCCTGGAGCGTGTGGCTCTGAGTGCTTGAGATTTCTTTAAGTGTAGCATGTCCAATGCTCTGGGTTTGACATGGCCTTGTATGTTAAGCAGAGATCGCCTCTGAGTAGATGATATGCAACAGAGTATAGCTGGTGTTTTTTAAGGCAGTCAGCGTAGGGCATCTGCTTTAGGTCTGTGATTCTTTTAGTGAGGTATTTCTGCGGCCTTTCCAGTTGTTACAGATGTCTTGAGAGGTACATACCAAACGGGACATTGTATTCTATAATGGGTCTAATGAGAGATGAGTACAGTGGGACAATGATCTCCTTTTTTGTGGATGAAAAGTCCTTAGTGATGACGTGTGCCACATAGAAGGATTTCCTGACTGTTTTGGCGATGTGGTTATCGAAGGTGAGACCACTGTCCACCTGTGTCCCCAAGTCTTTTATCATACTTTCGGTGTGGCATTGAGCTTGAGCCCATGGCTCTGGCACCAAGCATCTGTTTCTTTAAAACCCTTTTGTAGAGTATCCACATTATTTGGGGATTCAATAATGGCTCCCAGTTGGCAGTCATCTGCGAACTTTGTTAGCCAGAGTCCCTTAGTGTTGGCCTGTACTTCAGAGAAGTAGATGCCAAACAAGAGCTGTCCCAGAACTGAACCCTGAGGTACTCCACTTGTCACTTGTCTGGAACTGGATTTGGAGTCTGCTACTTTTACAGTGTGAGTTCTGTCGGTAAGCCAGTTGGCAACCCATCAAGTGACGTAAGGATTAATGCCCAGCTTAGTAAGTCTAAATATGATTCCAGAGTGGGGTATGGTGTCAAAGGCCTTGACGAGGTCCAGATAGGCTATGTGGACCGCCTTACCCTCGTCCACGGCTGTGGAGACTGATTTGAAGAAGTCAAGTCAGGTTCAGGAGACAAGATCAGCTCTTCACGAACCCAAACTGGGTGGGGTCTAGTGTTTGAAGGTTGCCAATGGCTTTGTTTTATAAGTTCCATGATGATGCGTTCCATGGCCTTGCAGATCAGGCTCGTCAGACAGATGGGGCGGTAGTTCCCAGGATCCAAGGTGGATCCCCCCCTTGTGGAGTGGGATAACAGTAGCTGTGTGCCATTCAGTGGGCACGAAGCCTGAGGTGAGGCTATGATTAAACATGACCCTTAGGTGAGGTGCCAGTTCATTTTGTAGTTCATGTAGTACACAGACCGGGATGTCATCTGGTCCCATGGATGCTGTATTCTTAGCTTTGGAGAATGTGTTTTTTACCTGTGTGGCCATTATTACCGGAATTTGGCAATCTTCCGGTATTGAGATAGTCTGTTTAGGGGGTGAAGTTGGCACTCAATTGATCTGCCAGGATATTGGAAAAATCCTTGGGATCCGTATATTTAATGCCATTCTGTTGTAGCTCAGAGCAGATCTGAGCATTGCCATTTAGATTCTTGACATAGTTATAGAATGCCTTGTGGTTGCCTTTGGAATATTTGGCAATTTTATTTTCGTAATTAACTTAGGAGGATTTTATGAGGGATCTCAGCTTCTTACTGAGGCTAGTAAGGGAGTTTTTTGCATCCTGGGATTTTCCTCTTTTCTGCAACAGTTTCTTCCTTTTGTTGTAAAGTTTGTTTATGGTAGGGGACCACCAGATTGGCTTCCTTTTTTTGGAGGAGAGCATCTTGGTTCTATTTGGGATGGCACGATTCATGCATGAGTGGATGTGCTTGTACAGTACCTTAGTGTAGGATTCAGCAGTCATACTTTCAGTTCCCGTCTGCATGGGTGTCATAAAGTGTGTCAATTCTGACTTGAGTAGCATGAAGTTGGCTTTGGAGAAGTTTTTTTATGGAGGTTTCCTTACTTGAGGGTGGGGGTGGGATGTGGATGTTAAGGGTGATTAGCTTATGGTCAGACCTCATCAACGAGGGGGTGACCATAGGTGTGGAGCATCGATTTCCCATGTTGGTAATGACCAGGTCTAGGATATTGGAGCCCCTGGTGGGACTATGGATTAGTTGATCCAGGGCGTTGGAATTTATGAATTATAAGAACCATTGGGCAAAGGTGTTGGTACACGAGTAGTTTTCAAACAGACATGTATTCTGCTAAACAGGCATTCAGCCATTTGGCATCACTCGTGTTATTCAAACAAATATCCTGATTCCATAATGTTATACCTGTAGATGTTCTTTGGAAGTACTGCAGCAAAATGGCTCAAAAATGAAGGATGTATGCACATTGTTACATGTCCCCCAGGTAATAATGCTAAAACACTGGAAGACATCCTCTCCTGGGTCTCCCTAAAAATCATTCATGAAACCATATTATTGGGTAATGTTACTGTAGATTGGCAAACCATACAATCTCAAAATCCAACCAGTAATGTACATCTGTACAAGTTCACCCAAATTATAACCACACCAACTAAATATAACAAAGCCACAGCCAGAGAATCAACGCTTGACTTGATACAAACATCCTCCAGATAAAATATATTCCCATGGAACTCTGTCAGACAGCCTAAGTGATCACTTACCAATCTACTCTGTAAGGCGCCAAAGCAACAGCCCTAAAGCACATCATTATGGACTGGTAAGAATACTTACTGCTTTTCATGAAGACAACTTTACTAGTACACTACATCTCTTTACCTGGGAGCCACGAAAGACTCTTTCCATAGTTGGTGATGTCTCCAATTTGAATAACAGATTCCTAGGTGTTCTAAACACACTAGTCCCCCTTAGAACAGAAAGAGTCAAAGCCAACCCTGTACCATGACAATCCTTAGCAGCTGAACAACTCAAGAAACGAGGCTTGGAAGGTCTGGACAAAAATGTAAAACATCAAGCAAGAATGTTTAACTCATTTACACCTGCAGTGGATATAAAAAGTTTATACAACCCTGTTAAAATACCAGGTTTTTGTGATATAAAAAAATGAGACCACAATAAATCATTTCAAAACTTTTCCAACCTATAATGTGACCTATAACCTGTACAATTCAATTGAAAAACAAACATCGTTTAGGGGAAAAATATAAAAAATAAAAAAACGTACAAAAACCTGGTTTCATAAGTGTACACACCCTTAAAGTAATACTTTGTTGAAGCACCTTTTGATTTAATTACAGCATTCAGTCATCTTGGGTAGGAGTCTTATCAGCCGGCACATCTTGACTTGGCAATATTTGCCCACTCTTCCTCACAAAAGCGCTCCAAATCTGTCAGATTGCGAGGGCATCTTTTGTGCACAGCCCACTTCAGGTCAACCCACAGATATTCTATTGGATTTAGGTCTGGGCTCTGTCTGGGCCATTCCAGAACTTCAATTCTCTTATGGTGAAGCCATTCTTTTGTTGATTTAGATGTATGCTTGGGGTCATTGTTGTGCTGAAAGGTGAAATTCCTCTTCATCTTCAGCTTTCTAGCAGGCACCTGAAGGTTGTTTTGCCAGAAGTGACTGGTATTTGGAACTGTTCAAAATTCTCTCCACCTTGACTAAAGCCCCAGTTCCAGCTGAAGAAAAGCAATCCCAAAGCATGATACTGCCCACCACCATGCTTCACAGTGGGGATGGTGTTCATTTGGTGATGCGAAGTGTTGTTTTTGTGCCAAACGTACCATTTGGAATTGTGGCTAAAAAGTTCAATCTTGGTCTCATCAGACCATAACACATTTTCCCACATGGTTTTGGGAGACTTGATGTATTGTTTTGCATATTTTAGCCGGGCCTGGCTATTTTTCTGTGTAAGAAAAGGCTTCCATCTAGTAACCCTACCCCATAGCCCAGACACATGGAGAATATGGGAGATTGTTGTCACATATAGTACACAACCAGTACTTGCCACCTTCAGTGTTGCTGTAGGTGTCTTGGCAGCCTACCTGACCAGTTTTCATCTTGTCTTTTCATCAGTTTTGGAGGGACGTCCTGTACTTTGCAATGTCCCTGTTGCCCATATTTTCTCCACTTTTTGATGACTGTCTTCACTGTATTCCATGGTATATCCAATGCTGTGGAAATTTCTTTGTACCCTTCTCCTGACTGATACCTTTCAACAATGAGATCCCGTTGATAAGCTCTCTGCGAACCATGGCTTTTGCTGCAGCAGGCAACTGAGTACTTGTCAGGAAAATCCTACTAGGACAGCTGAACTTTATTTGGGGTTAATGAGAGTCTGTTTAATTAATGGCAGATGTGTACCTAAAAAGACTGAATGCTGTAATTAAATCAAAAGGTGCTGCAACAAAGTATTAGTTTAAGGGTGTACGCAACCAGCTTATTGTATGTTTTTTATTTTTTATATTTTTTCCCCTAACATATTTGTTTGTTTTTCAATTGAATTGTAGGTCACGTTAAAGGTGGGAAAAGTTTTGAAATGATTTATTCTGGTCTCATTATTTTTTATTTCACAAAAATGTTGCATTTTAACAGGGGTGTGTAAACTTTTTATATCCATTGTATAATGTTGCCTGCGCATAGCAGCATACAGATGCCTACAGTGCTTAGTACTTCTTCCCACTTCTCTGTAGACCTTGTACAGCACATCCATGTGGTCCTTACAAAATACAAAAAATATATATTCTTACTCTAACCATACAAAAGCAAGGTCACTAAATGCACACATTAATTTTAAGGGACTTTGAACGCACTTACATTTGCTGAAAATGGGATATGTAGAAGGTGTCACATTATCTCTAGATGAATGTGAAAGGATGAAGGATAATGTATCCATCCCCTTATTCCCTCCATGACACCCATTTTTTTGGGAAACTGTTACACTTTTATGTCTTTGTCTACCCCCAGAAATAACTGGTGGGATGTATAAGGAAGATGTTTGAGTAGCCCTGAATCCCTCCCCCTCCACGACATGGTCATTAGTAATGCTTGGTTAGCCTGGAAGCAGTTGCCCGTTCAACATAGAAGAGAACAGATTCCCCCCACAAGCTATGTGGAGTTAGTGTATGCAAGTCAGGACTGTGCTGGCACAGGGGTGTTGTACCCTCTAAGAAAAGCTTTCTTTTTGGGTTAAGTAAAGATTGTTTTCAAGGAAACTATTTTAGAGGTTCGGCATGTTCAGAAATTACCTTTGAAAAGTCAATGTGAATCCCATGACTCCCTAAAGAGATCTTTGCTGTGGGTTGTCCCTTGCCTTTAGTCTCTGGATTGACCATAAACTGAAGGTAATTTTTGATCCCTGTTGAGAATATAACCTATACAGCTGAGAATCCAGAGACTACAAAATTGATAATTCCTGTTCTTGTAGGGTGCTCAGTAGGTCATAGCTTGGGTGGGATGAGAGTACAACCCATAGTCCAGGCCCAGATTCTGCTGTATCTTTTGGGTTTAATGGCTTTTGTGACCTTCATGATGTCATTTGCACTGTTCAGGTTTTGGGTGTTGAAATAAACTGCTGAGCATTATTAATGGAAGGACTTGTTTCTTTTGTTGGAGTCTTGCATAACTGGTAAACTTTTCCCACTGACCTTCTGATGGTTCTTCTCTGTGGTCAAACGTATTGCATATTCTGAAGATGACTGCTTCACTTGTGGGATGTGGACGTCCACATATGCTTTCACATGATGCAAGATGTGTGGTTGCTCCTTGTGCTGTTGGGGGGAAGGGGTACAATGTCTTCCACTTTGAACTAAAAGCTGGTTTATGGCCTGAAGGTCTTAAGACAGTGATGCTTTCTTGGAAATTCCTTATCAGCTCAGAAAACTAGTCTGTCGGGTGGTGCCAAAACAAGCAAGAAGGCACAAGGTTGTACCATTTGTGCAGGGAAGTCATGCTTGTCCTGGAAGTGGGCCTTTGACAAAGACATCACTTTGTCAGAAGTTCATATTCTCAAGGACATGAATGAGGTGGAATTTGAGCCAGTCTTTCAGTCCTCTCCTAGAGCTGCAGGTTCAGAGGGAAGAAACTTCAGAAGAGTGTCACTTTGGAAATCAATTTTTTTTAATTCCAGTAGGAAGTGGTGTCACCCCCCCCCCCCCCACACACACACACACACACACTTGAAGCAGAAGGAAAAAGGGAGACAGTGTTGGATGTATTCTGCTTTGGGCATGAAACATTCCTGTTCACATTCCCACTGCTTCTACTGATTGCATGCTTCATATCAAAGTATAATAAATAAGGATCCAAGTTAGACATGTTGCCTCTCCGCAAGTGACTTCATCTCAGAACCTCACTTTTTCGGGTCTATATTAAAAGAACGAATGTTACAAATTGCGAATACTCAGATGAACGAAAATGCCGCAACTCATTTTGTGTGGGTTTTTTTTTATCGCAGAACAGTGAAGATTGGAATATTTGCCCTTTCTTTACTGTAGTGCGAGCTTGGAGTTGGAATATGTATTTAGCAGGGAGTGGGGGGTGCAGCCCCCCCACAATAATGTTTTCGAGTTGGGGAATTTTCGCTCCGTTCGCAATTTGTAACATTTGTTGTTTTAATATAGACACACTTTTTCTATTAATTGCCTGATATGGACAGGTCTGTTGTCTTGGGTCTCAGAGGTCACTCAGACCTTTAAAAAGCCGTCTAGCTGGTTGGATATGACTTCATGTTAAAGTAGATGTCAGGATGGTCAGAAAGGTAACATCTCTGCCAAATTCCATGCAGGTGTCCTTGGATTTTCTTGACATGTCTAAGGCACCTGTATGATTTGGGCCTGCATATGTGAGCTATTTCTGTGCTTCATGCTTTCATGGAGAGGATTATGGGAAGGGTTGGATGCTAGGCAGTTCCTTAAGTGCTGCCTCCCCATCCTCCTTTGAAGGACAGTTTTCCTTCTCCCATGAATCTTAAACCCCTTGATCAATTGGTTTGATTATTTACCATTTTTGCCTGCTAGTTCAGTAGCATTGATGTCTGCTACCAAGAACTTGATCTCCCAAGACACAATCACATCTGCTTATAGGATCTCGGGGCATCAGCGTTTTATGTGTAAATAACAGTACATTTTTGTAAATAAATAAATAACAGTACTGAATATAAGGGAATTGTGACATCTTCATGTCTAGATGATATACCCTTGGCTGTTAGTTGTGCCAAATATGAGGATTTTCTGACTATAGTTGCTTCATTATTATCAAAGGAGTGGGGACTGTCAACCCAGGTACCTGGACCCCTAAATCAGAAATTCACCTTTAGTCTAGTGCCCATGTCTCTGAGGGACAGAGGCAATCTGTTGATCTTGTCCCAACTAACATACACCCCTTATATTCAGTGGACACTTTTGGGTTTCATGGCTAGGTTTTTAAAGGCCTTTGTGGCTGTTAACATAGTATACACATATAAACATATAAGAATGATATCAGGTGTTTCACAGGGCTGAATGTCTCTTAGAATAAATCCAGACATCATACTGAGGGTGGTTTTCATGTTGTCCCTAAACCAGTTCATTCATTTTACCATTTCTTTTATAGGGTCATAGGTTAATACTTGGCAAGTAATCTTATAGGACTGCTAGGGGAGCTTTTCTTCCTGGATTCTCTTTGCAAATGGACTGCTGTACTTAAGATGCTGACAAAAAGATACCATCAGTTTTGCTTGTTTGTATATCTTTTACAGCTGTATTCAGACTTAACTTCACAGTCTTCTATTTCCCATAAAGTATTCTTAAGAAAGCATACAGCTGTGAATGTATGATTTTCATTTTACACAAACAAAATCATTTTAGCCTCCTTTTTAAGCTTTTGGACTAAGAGTTCCTTGATAGAACTGTTGGCATATTTCTCAGTGTAGAATTTTGCAGAATTCCCTGATTTTGCCTCTTGTTGTTGCCCTGTCCCCTGTAAGATTGTTGCTTCTCAGGTAATCAGTGAGGGTTACTGTCACTCAGTAATACCAGATGTTAAGTCTTGTACATCTTATTGTTCAGGAAGTGCACATTGATCAAGCATGTGTTGTAATAACTTTGGAAGTGAATTGTAGTAATATTTAAAAAAATGTCCCTTCTTTTGGACTTTTCTCCCCACCCTCTACCCCCATTATTTTTTGCTTTGTCCAGAATTCTTGAGCAAAGAAATTGAAAAGTATGACTGTCAGTTTTGTAATTCTGTATACTTACTTTTTTACCTGGATAAATGAACTGGCACATTTTTTACCCTTGTCAAGAATTACCTAGGCTAAAAGGGCAAATTAAATGCAACATATGTAATATTTACAGCAGGAAAATCATCCAAGGTACGTTTTGGGGTAGGAGAGAGAAACCATGGGGACCAATGGAGAACATATAAACAGGAGACCAGGACTGAAACACTAGTGCTGTGAAGCAGAACCCTTAACTGCTGAGGTACCCTCCCATTCATGCCTGTCATTTGTCTGGAATATAACCTGCTGTCCTGAAGAAGGACATGTATGTGCAGCTCTGCTGCATGCAGGGAAGTATATAGCTGATTTTTGTCTAAACCTTTTCATTTACATTTAATGAACAATCCTGTTCATCTCGTCTGTCCAATCCAACTTGTGGTTCTCAAGCCAATTGGTGGATTCGAGCAAGGAAGAATAGTGCTCCAGCCTTGAGCTCCCTTAATCTTTTCCTACCCATAGTACGCATCTACAGGTGAACCTGCCTAAGACCTCAGTTGCTGCCTCAGCATTCAGACATAATGATGATCTTCAGCAAGCTAAGTGCTCTGTCTCTTATACAAACAGTTTGTTAGGCATTATTTTTTACATTTATTCCACTTGTTTTGATAATGCTCTAAGTTTCTTTTATTTTTTTCATAGGTAGGTACTAGGCTGTTGGCCCTAGGGCCTATATAAGCCTAGCCAAATGGTACCCTGGCTTTCGCCACCCAAGAAAATTATTTTCCTGTGCCCCTGTCGAGCAGAGCTACAGAAGTGATCCCTGGGGTGAATTTCCTATCTCCCATCCAATCATCAAGATTTTTCTTGAAGAGTGCTAATGAGGAGCTTTGTTTGATATAGACAGGTAGTTTGTTCCAGAGTATGGGAAGTCTCTGGGACAGGAATCTTTCCCTCCAGCATGTTCTGTTTATTGTGGTGACAAGGTTTAGGTCCCTAGAGCATGTAGCTCGGAGGGATTGAGATTTCTTTAAGTGGAGCATGTCCAACAGCTCTGGGTTGGACATAGCTTTGTATGTTAGGCAGAGATCGCCTCTGAGTAGGTGATATGCGACGTAGTAAAGCTGGAGTTTTTTTGAGACAGTCTGCGTAGGGCATCTGTTTGAAGCCAGTAATCCTCTTTGTGAGGTATTTCTGTGGCCTTTCCAGTTGTTGTAGATGTCTTGTGAGGTACATACCAAAAGGGGTGTTGTACTCTATAATGGGTCTAATGAGTGACGAGTAGAGGGGAATAATGACCTGTTTTTTCCTGGATGAGAAACCTTTTGTGATGAGGTGTGTCACGTAGAAGGATTTCCTGACTACTGTGGCAATGTGATTATCAAAGGAGAGACTACTGTCCACCTGTGTCCCAAGATCTGTTATCACACTTTAGGTGTTAAGTAGACTACCGCCTATGTGGTAGTTCATGGGTACACAGTAGTTCATGGGTACAGAGTTTTTACCAAAAGAGATGACACTGCACTTTTTGGCATTGAGCTTGAGGCCATAGCTTTGACACCAGGCATCTGTCTTAGTGAGGCCCTTTTGTAGGATGTCCACATCATTAGGAGTTTTGACTATGGCTCCTAGTTTGCAGTCATCTGCGAACTTCATTAGCAAAGACCTTCTGTGTTAGCCTGTACTTCAGAGAAGTAGATACCAAACAGGAGAGAGTTCAGTCTCTAAGGCTGTAGAATCTGCTCAGTTTACGTCTCCTCCAGTAGTTTTAGTCCTAGGACTTCTAGGTCTCGGGACTTGTGCTCTTCTAATGGTCCATTTAGCTCTGTTCCATATGAGGATACTGCAGTGGCCGCAACTGAATTCACTAGCAGCTCTGAATTTGATTACCGGTCTTTGCAGAAGGAAACTCCATTGGTGGTTGGCCTCCCCATTGATCCTACAGTGGAAACCTTTTCTGTTCCCCCTGCCATTGGCAATGGTTGATACAGATACCTCCTTGCTGGGGTGTTGGGGCTCTGTATCAGGAGAGGATGCTCCAGAATATGTGGACAGGAAAAGAAGCCAATCTTCACATCAGTGTGTAGTAGACAAGTCTTGCTAGTGTTGCAGAAACTTCAAAAATTCTTACCTAAAGGGATGATTTCTGTTAAGACAGACAACATGATGGTAGTTTGGTACATCAACAAGCAAGGAGTTGCCAGGTCCTACCCCTGTATCAGGAAGCTGTGAGAGTGTGGCAGTGGGTGATCACTTTACATCACTTCTTTGACCGCAGTGTACATTCCCGGGAGAGTCAACTTTCCCATTGACAGGCTCAGCAGATCTGTTCTGTTGTCTCTCAAATGGTCTCTCAATCCAGACGTAATGCATAAATTTTCAGCCCCTGGACCTGTCCTTGCTGTGATCTCTTTGCCTTCCATTCAACACCAAGTGCAGTAACTAATTCACCTTAATACTCCCAAAGGGGCAGTCTCCGAGAGGCTTTCTTGTTGGACAGTGGCCAACCAAACTTCTTTATGCATTCCCACCTGTTCCCATGAGGCCACAGTGATCCTTATTGCTGGCCCAGGCAAATCTGTTTTTCTCCGCTGATGCCTTACATCAGGGACCACCCCCCTCCCGCGGTTGGATCCCAGAGAAGATCTCCTTTCTCACCCACTGGGTTGCTTAAACCAGGTCTTCCCACCCTCAGTTTAACTGCATGGTTTCTCCATTTCTGATTGTGGACGGAGACTCTTCATTGTCTCAGGAGGTGTAGCAGATTCTCTCCAGTTCACAGAAGAAATCTACCCATAAAGTATACAGAAGTGAATGTAAACATTTTTCAGCTAGGGCAACTGCTCAGAGAATAGACCTCTCCAATTCATCTGTTCCTGAAGTGCTTCTTTTGCTTTTGCAAATGTTTTCTTCAGAGTCTAGCTATTCAACTAACATGGTCTAATTACCCCCAATCTCCAACTTTCCCCAAGGTTTTTGACTCTCTCTCATTGGCCTGTCCTAGGCATTGCAAGACCTTCCACAAAGGAACATTCTTGCATTGCCTTCCAGTCAGAAAACCAGTCCTTCCTCCGGACCTGAATTTTGTATTAAAGGTGTTGAAGAAATCTTGCTTTGAGTCAGAGTCTTCCACTTCCTTGACATTTCTTTCTTGGAAGGCATTATTCCTTGTTACTATGACCATGGCCAGGTGAATATTTGAGTTGCATGGCATGTTCTCCTCTCTGCCTTATTTGGTGTTTCACAAGGACAGAGTATCATATCTTTCTTCTCAAGGTGGCATCAGAATCTAATTTGAAGCAGCCCATTCATCTTCCAGTCTCTTTTTTTCCCAGTCAGTCTAAAAGGTGTGAATACTTGTTTCTTTTTTTAGATGTGCACAGACAGTTATGATTTTACCTACATAGACTCAAGGCCAGTAGAAAAGACCCACAGCTGTTTATTTCCTTTGCTGCAATTTATTTTGGCTCCAGCATTTCCAAAATTACTTTGTTTAGATGGATATTGGATTATATAACATTTGCATGTTCTTACAGCATTTTATTGCCATGTATACCCAAAGCTCACTCTGATGTCAGTGGCTACATCTGCTGCCTTCTTCAGGAATTCTTCATTGGAAGACATTTGTGCTGCTTCTACATGGTCTGCCTTAACATTCCTTTGTTAAATGTTATAAACAGGATAGACCTTTTAAAATCCAAGGCTTCCTCTGGAGTCACTGTCCTTAAAGGTCTCCTATCATGATGCAGATCATGTATTAAGTAACTGAGGATTCTGACCTACAAGTCAGAGCAGGATTTATGGGATATGATATTGATATGCTTGCCGTAATACTGAATCCTTTCAAACTCATCCATGAAGTACGACATCCCTCCCTGAAATACCCTTCATCCTTTTCATGAGGTTATAATGTGTGTGCGTCTGTTATTGGGTAGCAAACTCAATTGGAAGCAGCTTATCCTGTAAGTGCATTATGGGTAGGAAAAGATTAAAAGCACTCAAGGTTGGACCGATAGTTTTGCCATCTCAAATCCTACAAGCGGCTTGAGGACCCACAATTTGTATTGGGCAAACAAGGATGAAAGGATCCAGCATTATGTTAAGTACAGAACTACTGTTTTAATTATCGTTGTTATATGTATGTATTAGTTTAGTGCTGTACTTGGATTATAAAACATTTGCCAAAATGGCATTTATCGGCACTGCCATTTCAGCAGACAATTACAGTTGCAAGCCTGCAGACACTTTTCTTAGCTTCATCATTGCTACATTCTCTGCACAGTTTGGACTAAATAGTATGTAATAATAGGTGTTGGTTCCCCACTCCCACCCATTACTATGGATTATTAACTTCATATTTGACAAAAACTGTAATGGGTGCAGTTCAGCAAAAGGGGTCTGCTCTCACTTGTAATTAAAGGTTTGTTGAAATGAGGAAGTTGAGTATCCTTTCAGCAAGACGAAAGTAAAAAATGTATATCTATGACATCTCGTTTGTCATGCCTGAAATTCAGAACATTGGTTGCAGGAGTCTGCTGCTTAGCAGTTACAGAAATTGAATTTATGTAATGGTTTTTGTGGGCAAGTTAATTTATTTTTCTTCTAGCAGTCATTGTTTCACTAACCACAAATAAATACATTTTCTTAATGTATTCAGGTAAAAGCAGTGAAGTTGTTTTTTACACCAGAGGATGTAGATGATCCTGTAAATAAGGCAAAGAAACATTTTCTTCAGACAGGTGAGTAATATCATCTGAGAACTTATCACCAAATGTTTATTAAAATGCTACTTAAGCAAAATATTTATTGCAGAAAATCACACTGAAATATTAAATAGTCTCTGGCACCTCAACACTTCACCTTCTAGAGTGCAGATTCTACAAGCAGAATTCAGTCATTAAATATGTGGCACAATTAAATAATTAAAACATTCAAATGGTATTGCTTTTATTATTTATTAAATTGTTTCACATGTATTATGTCTGCCCTTTGCTTGTACAGTTGGTCTCCCTTGAAGGCAAAAAGCTTGTTTCACTTCAGTGCTATTTTCTGTGTGATTTTTAAAATGTAATGAGTTAAGTTCTGAATATTATCAGTAAACTGACCTTATTAGCCCTTAAAGAATTCAGCAATTAAGTTTTTAACTTTGTTGGCTTCAGAATGTTGTATTTCTCTACTGTAGTTGAGGTCTGGAAGAAATCATGCAATTGAAGTACAGTTTGTACCCTTTTATTTGGAACGCTACCAGCTAAATCTTAACCATGTGGTACATGGTTCTGTTATTCTTCATTAACCTACTAAGTTGTCCAGGAAATGCCTAGGGTGTTGCAGTGTGTGTGGATTATGAAGGGCCTGTATACTTAGTATTGCTATCAGTACGGCTTTTATTGCAGGTTTTTGTGATAGAAGTATCTGTGATTCACACCTTGGTGATCAGCTTCCAGTGCGTCGGCATTTACTTTTAAAAGGTGCTTTTCCACATGCAGTTCATTTCTTTACCATAGATATTTTAGAAGCATACTGGTAAAGGGTTTTGTTGGTTCTCAGAGCTTTTCATATGTTTGAACTGTTTGATCATTGATGCCATTTTCAATGTACACATCATTGCTGTCCTTGAATTTGTCATTTAACCGGAGTAAATGTATGAAAGGTCACTATATACCTTCTGAAAATATCCTTGACTGCTGCATGTATTACCTTGGAGCAAGCCACAATTCATTGACGTGCCCATTTTGACTGGCATCTAATTTAGCAACTAAGCTCTGCATTTCCATGACTTTTAGCAAACTCTGTGGTCGGAGAACATAATTTAATTTGAAAGAAAAGAGAAGGTGAGACACAAAAAAGTTAGGAGAGGAGAAAAAAGAAGGTGAGAGTAAAAAAGCGGAAATTGATTAAGGTGTCTGCCTTCTTTGTGTTGACTTGTCATGTCAGTGACATGGAGTAGGTTCACTGGCAGAGGGGGGGGGGGTGTGTAGACAGGATGTTGCACGGGAAGCATAGAGATTTGAGTTCTATAGCAAAGAAATGATAATTTTTACTAAACTTAGTCACTTAGTCTACTCTTCCTAAGGGTCTTATATAAGCGTTTGACTTCTGGGTCATCTTGTCTTTGTTAGTAGTGCACTATTTAAACGCCAAGTAATTTGTGAAGTTTTGGTTATAGTTGAGACTACTTTGCTTTATCCAGGATATGCGAGAAGTGCCACCTTTACAAAAATTTGCTCACAAATGAAAACATTTCCAGATTAAAAAAAACTGTTTCCTGGCTTCTAAAACATTCTGAATTTCTTAATGAAGACCGTCTTTAGATATGAAGAGTACGTGACACTTGTATTTTGGAGATCGGACTACAACAAAAACATTGGTTCATTCACAAGAAAAGCAGTAGGGTAAGATGCGCTTGTATTTTTTGTGAGCATACTTTCTGAACTAAAGAATGGTGCAACTGATATTTTGGCCAAACTGCAAGCAAGGGTATTGTCCTCCTCTGAAGGTCACACAGTGCAATATCAGCTGTATACACACAGCTGTTGTGTCTCCAGCTTTTTAATCCATTTTAAATGCCGTCACAGCCTGCCATTTCACAGTATGCTGTCTTCTAAAATGTCAATATGTGTTTGGCAAGCAAAGTGCTTGCAAGCATATTTTAGAAAGCTGACTGGCAAAAATAAAAAATTAAGGATCTACAAAAGTGACAGACCATACGATGACACTCACTTTTATTGTTCAGAACAGAATTAGCCAACATTAACTTTCAGGTGTGCAGAATCATCTTGAGGCTGTTAAAAAGGTACAGTTACAGCTTATATTTGAGAACAAACTTTTTGGTTATGAAATTTGTACAAGAATGAAGAACCTGCACATTTTAGGTATTCCCAAGCAGCAGTGCACGTTCTCAGCCCTAGAACGTTTTGCAAGATTTATTCAAGCAGACCTAATTCTAGTAATTTTCTAGATCTCCAGTTGTGCTTGAGTATATGTACCTGCTTTTTTCATCCAGTTGTGATTAAGTTTGCCAGATATAAGAACAGAGACATCATTCTTTCAGTAACTAAATAAAGAACCTGGAGTGTCGCCTCATGCACTACAGAGCACCAGTAAAAACATCCAGGTAGTTTGATCACAGGAAAACCCAGTGTCTTATAAGGATAAAACTTATAAAATAACTTATTCAAATAACGAGAATCCACGAAGAGTTAATGCTCTGGGTGTGAAGCCAAATAACAGTATTAAAACACACAATACACACCACAGAAGCAAAGCAATGAAGGGCATATAAAAAACACGATCTCCTGCATAAAAGTAAAACGCTGTAAGTCACAAATGAAGGTGCTTCAAGTCCAAACCAATAAAGGTAGATCCAAAAATGGTGTAAAAAGTTTTTAATTCAGTGCACAACTGTGAGCGCTTTCGCCAATAGCTTCATCAGACCTATTACAAACAATCACTCTCCAGTTTAAATATCAAATATAGTGGGAAAAAATATATCCTTAAAGGAACATGTTCCCAAATAAAACCTCAAGTCTAAAAAGTCATTGTGACAGTGTAGCACCAGTCTTAACTGCAAATTGTTCATATACATTGCATCAAACATCTAAAATAATACAATAACATTTAAAATTCATATAATATAACTCAAACTAGCTTGTATGAATCCTTATGCATTTAACAACATCTAAAATATGAGAATTAAAACCATAAATAACCTTTATTAAAACCTCATAGCTTTAATCTTCTCATTTTAAGAAAAGGTTTAATGGGAACCTTCCCATTAAGTCCCGGTGGTCTATCTGCCCTAAATCTCATAATCCAGTTTGCTTCCCTTGACTCCGTCTTGTTATCAATATCCCCTCCTCTGATATCTTTATCTATTCTCTCAATTATGCTAAAATTAAAAGAATGTATATCACTATTGTCTTTAACATGTTTTGCTAATGCATTATGAGTTGTCCCTTTTCTGATGTGATACATATGCTCACGCATTCTGTCCCTCGGACATCTGTTAGTCTTCCCAACGTAAAACGCTGGACAGGCTATGCAGGAAGCCAAATAAACGACGTCTGTTGACATGCAATTACCACTAGCTCTTAATCTAAAGCTGCCCAGTCCACAAGGATGTACAAACATGGAACTAGAATCAATGAAAGAACAAAGATTACAACGCTGACAAGGGGACGTGGAATGTACAATCTCTGAATCTACATGAGAAGTCCTTGGATAGCATAACAGCCTTTTAAGGTTCATTTTGTTCTTATAGACAAATCGTGGCTTGTCACCCACAAGACTTCTAATCCCAGGATCTACAGACAAAATATGCCAATGTGTGTTAATCACATCCTTTATAACTCCAATGTCTTGAGTATAAAAAATGGGATATATAACATCACCTATATTGGTATTAACTGTATTCACTTCATCAGAGCTGATAGCATCATTAACTATAGATGAAACATATATGGGGCTGCTGTCGTTAATCTCAGCTCTTCAAGATCTGCCATTGGATCACTCAAATCATGTTCAGTATAACCACGTGTTCTCAATCTCTGTGTGAGGTCACTAACTCCATCTCTAAAGTGCGTGTCCAATGAACTATACCTAGATATACGCATAACTTGACCCCTAACTATATTCCTATATATGTATCCAGGGTGCATGCTGTGTCGGTGTAATATAGTATTCCTATGACAAGACTTCCTATAAAGCCCCATATTGATCATACCATTCCCTATCTTCTCGACATAAATGTCGAGGAATGGTAACCTATCTTTGGAGCTCTCAGCAGTGAATTTCAAAAACCTCGTGGTATTATTCAACTCCCTAGTAAATGCGGTCAGTTCCTCACTAGTCCCTAACCATAAAAAGAACAAGTCGTCCACAAAACGCCTATAAAATGGGATGAATCTGTTATAATAATTCAGCTGAAACATGTGCCTAATCTCCCATTCAGCCATGACAAGGTTGGCGTAGCTATTGGCACAAGAAGTGCACAAGGTTTTTGAAATTCACCCTGCTAACAAATTGTATTCCTGGGAGCAAGCTTGAATACAACTTCCCAGATGGCCTACCTCACGCCAGAGAAACAAGTTTATTTGACAGCCTTCTTCAAACTACTGGCCACAAAAACCCAGCTATCTTCAAGAAAATACTGCAAGTCCTGGAGTTCATGGTCTCTTGCATTCTACTAATTCCATATGCAAAACTGCATATGAGGAAACTACAATGGTATCTAAAAAGCCTATGGAATAAACATTCTCAGGACCTAGAATCAATGATTCCTATCATTCCTTGTATAAGAACAGAGTTCCTTTAGTGGGCATAGGCCTGCCACCACAACAAGGCACTGCCATTCACTTTACCCTCTGCTGTCCAAACCCTAACAGACACATCAGACAGTGCATGGGAGGCTCACTTGGCAGGGCAGTGCATTCAGGGCAAATGGAACCTGAGTCAAATGCACCTGCATATCAATCAAAAATAAATGTTAGCTGTACAGAATGCTCTGACAGCTTTCAAGGACCACATTCTTCCAGGACAATTATTGGTAAGGAAGGGGACAACACCACTGTCATGTGGTACATAAATAAGCAGGGGGGAACCCACTCATACTCTCTCTGCAGACTAGCCATGGCTCTGTGGAACACAGCCTTGAGCTACCAAGTGTACCTGCAAGCTCAGTTCCTGCCAGGCAAGCTGAATACACTGGCAGACTACCTAAGCAGAAATCTCATGGACCCACACGAGTGGAAACTAGAACCTAAGATACTCAACATTTTGAGAAACAAATGGGGGAGCCCAGCGATAGACCTGTTTGCCTCCCCTCAGAACTACCAGTTGGACAAATAGGTTCATAGGTTCATAGGTTCATACTAGGCTGTCAAGATTCCTCTTGAACATCTTGTAATGTATGGATTTACATTTAAGTTGATGAGTTTTCAATGATATCGTGATGATGAGATCAAGTTTGTTCTCTCTCTCTTGGGGATGTGACTAGTTGTTCCATGGCATTTGAGCTTATGAATTCCAGGAACTTTTTTTGGCTAGTGTTTTTGGGCTTTAGTAGTAGTCTATATTAGGGTAGTTGAAGTCACCTGAACCTGAGGTGTGAGATACATTTATCCCTCCAGTGTTCCTTCAGTGTTTTCAGAAGGGGCCATGAGAGGTTCCTGAGTTTCGCGGTGGCCTGTAACATGCTAATTTAGCAGTCGTCTTGAGGTGTGGGTCCTTCCTTGATGATGGATACCCCCCCCTCCTCTTGGTATTGATGAGGTAAAACCTGATAGTGCTGGGGTGCTCTCAGGCCTTGAAACCAGGTTTCTGTCACAGCACAGACATCATGTTCTCCTCTGAGAAGGGAGGGCCTCGTGTGCATCTTGAGTGTTGAGACTTCTGGCATTACGCCAGTGTGTCTGACTATGGAGTCACCAATGACTAGTGTGTCACAAGGACTCCCCACAGACAAGCTTGGAAAGTGAATGCCCTGTCCTTCACCTAGAAAATCATATCAGTTTATGCCTTTCCTCCTCTGCCTCTCCTCTCCAAAGTTCTACTAAAGATCAAACAGGACAAACCAAAGACAATTCTCATTGCACCAGACTGGCCATGCCAACACTGGTACCCCTCTTGCACAGTGTGTCTATGCTGGAACCATGGCACCTGCCTCAGACCCCCTTCCCTGCTGTCCCAGCAGGAGGGCCAGATTCTGCACACCCAGCTTCAAACCCTGAACCTTGCAGCCTGGATAATTACCTGAGCTTTCCATTACCATCCCTCAGTAAGCAAGTGATGGATGTCATTCTGGAGGCTAGAAGACCTAGTACTAGAAAATCCTATGCTGAAAAGTGGAAAAGATTCTGTTCCTGGAGCCAAACTCGGGGGATGGGCACAAGAGTGTCCAGTTTACCACATATTCTTCAATACTTAACTGAGATGCTTCACAAGGGTCTTTCCTTCTCTTCCATTAAAATCCATGCCTCAGCCATTTCAGCACATTATTCTACGGAGCCACCCCTCTTCTCTCATCCACTGCTGAAGCAATTCCTCGGAGGGGCCAAAAACTTAAGACCATCCAGGAGAGCCCCTACTCCGGCCTGGACCCTTAACTTTGTATTGGAAAAGCTCAGTCTACCTCCCTTTGAGCCAGCTGCAACTGCGGAGCTGAAATTCCTTTCTTGGAAAACAGCCTTCCTCCTAGCCTTCACTTCAGCTAGAAGGGTATCTGAATTATAGGCCTTCATGGAAGTGGAGCCTTTTATCATCTTTCATGCAGATAGGGTGTCCCTCAGGACCAACCCCTTCCTTTATGCCCAAGGTGGTATCTAGTGTGGCCCTTAATCACTCCATTCATTTGCCAACCTGTTTTCTAATCCTCAGAACAAAGGGGAATGAGTACTGCACTCCTTGGATGTGCACAGACAACTTAGATTTTACCTGGACAGGACTAAACCTCTCAGGAAATCTGAACAGCTTCTGGTTGCATTTGCTGCAGAGGCAGAGGGGAAGGCCATTTCAAAGCAAACCATTTCTAAATGGATAGGCCATTGCATTCATTTCTTCTATAAGCACTATGGAAAACCTACATCTACTTCTACAGCCTTTCTCAGAGGTGTCCCTACCAGGGACATCCTAGAAGCTGCTACCTGGAGTTCTGTACATACTTTCATCAAGCATTACCACTTGCCAATTTTTTTCTAAATCCAGAGCTTGTTTTGCCACTGCAGTCTTGCATGGCCTAATATCTGGTCCTAATGCTCTCTAATTGCCTCCTCCCTTACATAGCTTTGGGAATCTACCCAAATGTAATGACTGCAACAGTGAAATGCGAAGAACATAGTACAGTTGTGTACACTTAAAATGTAGATGTTCGAGTGTATTCACTGTTGCAGTCCTGGTTACCCTCCCTCCAGCCCCCTGACTTCTATTGACTTTACCTCTCTTCTTGTTTACTATACTTAAAGCTTTCTGGTGTATTTGCTTCTTGTTGGAAGTGTAACCTTGTATATAATTGCTTCCCATTTTAGGGGCACCTGACATCTGGAGCAAGAATAACTGATGTAATGGTGTCGGCTGCATGCTTTATACCCCTGACTACCTGATGTCATGGAAGATATGAGAGCAACCAACGCAGGACCCAAGACTTTGATAATCAGGCCGACTGAGGGCTGCCTGCAAGCAGATAACCCAAATGTATTGACTGCAACAGTGAATACAGTCGAACATCTGCATTTATGGTAAGTGTACACAACTGTACTTTTTCAGTCTTCAGTATCAGGCATTCTCTCTGCTTTCTTAAAAAATGCCTCCAGCCTCTCTTCTTCTGAAACTGTTGAGGCACATGGTGGCCTCCTTCAGTCTGGTCCCCATAGTAAGGTGCCACATGAGGGCTCTGCAATGGACTCTGGCAGTGTAATGGTGTTGTATAGTGCATCCAATGGAGTTTCTTATACTTCTGATGAATGTATATTGAGATCAGGTCAGGTGGTGACTGGAGTCTCCCTTGGTGTCCAGCAGGAGACTGTTTCCCCCACCTCTGGACATGGTCACAATGGATGTCTCCTTTCTTGGGTGGGTAGGTATTTCACAGGGAAAGCAATTCAAGGGACCTGGTCCTTTTCAAAGGCCAATCTTCACATCAGTATCTTGGAGATGAGGACTGATTTCCTTGCATTGCAGGCTTTTCAGGACATTCTCCTGAAGGGCGTGATCTCAGTCCAGACATACAGTATGTCAGTCATTTGGTATCTGAACAAACAGAAGGGAACACCGTCTTACCCTCTTTGTCTGGAGGCCATGAGAGTCTAGCATTGGGTGATCACCTCAGCAGTTTCTAATTACAACACGCTTCCTGGGGAAATCCAACATTTTAGTAGACATTTTAAGTAGGAACGTTCTCCTTTCATATGAGTGGTCCCTCAATCTGAGAGTTGCTGCTCGGTC
Organism: Protopterus annectens; assembly: GCF_019279795.1. NCBI lineage: Eukaryota > Metazoa > Chordata > Ceratodontiformes > Protopteridae > Protopterus > Protopterus annectens. The sequence continues at coordinate 47,145,805 of NC_056745.1, forward strand.
TTTTGGCTGATGAGGTGCTCTGTGCTAATACTTGTTTGTATCCTTGTCCAGCACAAAGTGCAGCAGCTGTTGCACCTTAGTCCCTTCTCAGGGTTAGTCACCCAGAAATGCTCTTCTGTATGCTTGGCCTATGGGTCTCCTGTACACTTAGCCTGTGACCCCCATTTGTAATAAAGTTTCTTCAGACAGCACCCCGCTGCAGAGCAACTGTAATCTTCATTTCCCCCTTTTGACCTTGTCAGGTTTGGATCCCCTTTCTTTGGCCTCTTTAAAGTACCCTCCTTGAGTGCTAGATTCCCCTTCCAGATCTTATAGCTCATCAAACCAGTCTGGATCCGCCCAGTCTCCAGTCTGTACAGCTAACCACATCATTTATCCAGTTCCCCTACTGGCCAGAAATCCAAAGCTTTCCAGCAGTGTGATGCATATGTTAACCTCCTCCCTGAATATGTGTGCATGGAAGGTGTATGCTAGCAAGTGGCAATGTTTTCCTGTTTGGACTCTCTCTCGGGGTTTTGATCCTTTTTCAATCCATTTGTAGACAATTCTGGACTTTCTCATGGATTTGTTAAACTCCTGTTCCAGTTATTCTGTGATTAAAGTGAAACTGGCAGCTATTTCCATCTTCTGTATCAGCAGGGATAATGTGCCTCTGGCTGCCCTGAAGATTTCAAAAGCTTTCCTTAAGGTTACTTTTCTTTTGGATCCTATCGCACCATGGCCTTTCCCTTTCATGTTGCAGGTGCTTGCTGGTCATCCAATTGAGCCCTCTGCTACCATTGATTTGAAATTTTAGTCTTGGAAAACTTTGATCTGATGTTGTTAATCTTCATCCCATTCATCACTGATGGGAATTGGTTCCATCCTTGGAACCGTGCTGGCTATATATCAAGCTCGTGCTAGCCAAAAACTCTTGAGCTAAGTCTTTACCCATGACACCCTTCTCCCTGTTACTGCAGATCTTGTTGCTTCTCCGTAAAGCAGCATTCAAGCCAGCTCTCAAGCTAAGTTCAACTATTTTGACTTTTTACTGTCATTTGTTCTTTAGTGAGTGTTTTATTCTTTTTCTCTGTACCCTTTCTACATACCCTTACTGTTCGAGCTCTACTGCTAAATCTTTTAACCCCTTTTCTTTATACCTGTTGGTAGTCTTGGTACCATTGGTGGTATGGCCTTTCTTCTTACCCCTTGGGGTATTTCTTTAATACCATTGCTGGTATTGCCTTCTTTCTCTCCTGCCTCTACATAAAAAAAAAAAAGTCTCCCCTTTTCTTTTACAACCTGTGAGTTTTGTGGGTGCTTCATTATGTCTGAGAAGATAGTTATTTCTGGTTTCAAACAGTGTCATATTTGTAGTAGGAAAATGCCTAACAGTGACTTACATGATGATTGTGTATATTGTTTGGAGGTGCCCCATCTCTCAGTGCAGCCCCCATGTTCTATTTGTGAAGGTTTCAGTCAACGCATGTTAAATGAAGGGAAAAACAAGTTGATCCTGAAGGGCCTCCTAAAGATGCCCTTTTCAGAAGCTCTTTCTGTGACATAGGGCTCCCCACTCCCAGAAAAGACAGGAAAAGACCACATTCTGTAATCTCTTCACCCTCTGGTGACCCAGGTAAGCCTACTAAGTCAAAAATAACTAAAATGTCTCCAGAACCTAGGCCTATCGCCTCGGCACCGCTCCTGGTTCTGTTAACTGTTATACTGCCTTCGGTGCCTGTTTTGGCACTGACTTTGTCCACAGCATCAACACTTGATGCTCCGATAACTGCTTCCTCTTCTTCGGCACCTAGTGCCGCTACGGTGCCGAGCATATCTTTGGTTCCCATAACTTCGACTCCTCTAGTGTCTGAGCCATCCTTGCCTTCTACGGTACTGACTTCCTTTTCGGCACCAACTCCATCTACGGTACCAGTCACTCCCAATACTAACACCACTGCTCCCTATATCCAAACTAGACACAACGGCACCATTGGACATCAGTGCATGGATCCAATACTCCCTGTCGGTGGACCCCTTTCTAGGACAAATATATATTCCCTTCCTAGAGCATCCAGACTCCCCATTGGGGGGTATCCACTAGATCCACCAGGAGCCTTTCAGAACTTGATGTGGTGTGCCTTGTGGATCAGCTGCTGACAGCTGGTGGGATTCCCACTTCATCCAAGACCTATCCACTTGCCGGACCTGAGGCTGTCTCTCCAAGGACTCCATCATACTCTCCTCCTTTGACATCTCAGGTTTCAAAGTCTGTCATCCTTCTCAGAGCCCTCTGTTTTGGTGCCAGTAGTGGACCTCACTATGGCCTCAGGACCAGCTCTTTGGTCTTCGGAATCGTCTGAACCGAACCTTCCTGAAGTTCAGGATTGGGTCACGGGCTCTTCAGCTCAGTGTACGGTTCCGTCTATGGTGCCAGGGGCTCTGTAAGCTCCCATTCCTCTTGAGGCTCCCTCCTTGGAGGCGAGTTTGGCAGAGCGGTGTGTGACCCCGGTTCCGAGGTTGTCTTTCTCTCCCATCCCTCTTCAGGCGACACACTTTTCCAGTCAATGGGGAGAGCACTTGCTTCAGGAAGCATTCCTCCGATGTCTGAACCCCAGGAAACCCTTTCCCCCTGAGCTACAGCTGTCACAAGCCACCGCCCCAGGACGTCGGGCACAAGAGCCACAGAAGACTCTATTGCAGGTTGCCCCTTCTTCCGAGTCCTCCTCAGAAGCCCCCACTGAGGAGCCCCCACGGAAGAAGTCGTGCAGGAGAAACCACATGGACTCCCCTGAGGAGTCTCTGATTGAGGATACGGACTACAATGAAGGGGAAGGGTCTCCACGGTCACCTCCTGAAGATGTCTCCTTCGGAGACATCCTTGAAATGTTAAAACAGAGAAGTGACTGGAAGTCCACCAGTCCTTCCTCAGAGGAGTCCGTCTTTCTGAAGGTTTTCCATGGCTGACCATCTACCTCTTGGGTGACCCCGCCTGCAGGTGAGTTAGCTCAGCTCGTGGTGCAGAGCACTTGGAAGAATCCTGATTCTGTGGAGCCGATCCCTAGGAGACCAGATAAACTCCTATCCCCTCCCAAGGAGAGCCCTCATTGGTCTAAGGGTTTACCAGTTGATGCTATGGTGGTGGCGGCGACCACGAAGAAGGAAGTTGTCGAAAAGAGTCAGAGTGTTCACCCGCCCAACAGAGTGTCCCGGACGGTGGACAGATTGGGAAAGCGAGTGTTTGCATCATCGACCTTTTCTATATGGTCCTTGAACTATTTGGCACATTTTACGAGACTCCAAAGAGATTTAATCTCCAAACTCTGTGGAACTCTCTCAGGACAGGTGTCGGACGAGGTTAGTGACAAAGTAGCCTTGCAGCTCACGACCCTGGAATACATCTCTAACTCGTCCATGAGGTTAAGATCACATGCAACTAAAGGGGCTGCCAGAGCTGCGGATTCAGGCATAGTAATGAGACTGCATGCCTGGATGTGCCTTTGTGATTTTGCGGATCCTTTTAAGTCTTCCTTCCTGAACGCTCCAGTTGAAGCCTCTTCCTGTTCGGCCCAAAAGTGAAGGACAATCTAGCCAGGTGTGAAAAGGATGGCAAGACCCAGTCTGCAATAGGTGTATGCTTCTCCACTCTGCAGTGCTCCTTCTCCAGGAAGCAGAGGAGTGGGAAGTTGTGGTGCAAAAAATCTCAGGGTCCTTTTCGTGACACACTTGGCGAGTATACCCCCAGGGGCAGAGGGGGGTAATTCCTCCAGAAGACACCCATATCAAGGCAGAGGGGGCCTGCGTAACCAGGGACCCAGAGATTCTTTTTCTGGACAGCCCTACCAGTGCTGCTGAAAAGCAGCCCGATTGCTTTCCTCTGGAAGCAGTCGGGGGACATTTCTCTCTGCACCACGCTGCCTAGCAGTCTGTAACGTCCGACCATTGGGTGCAAAAGATTATCACCAGAGGCAACACCATTCCCCTCAATGTGTTTTCCCAAAACCTCCTACACGACTTCCTGACATTCCACCCAGTCAAAGGGAAGAAGCAGCTATACAAGTAAAAAAGCTATGTCAAAAAAGAGTCAGCCAGACAGACCCACCAGACCAATGTGGATCCAGATTCTACTCAAGGTTCTTTATGGTGCTAAAAAAGACAGGGGACTGGAGAGCAATTCTGGATCTTAGCAATTTGAACAAATCTGTCAACCAAACGAAATTCCAGATGGTCACAGTTCAGTCCATTCTCCCATTTCTGGGAAATGCCGATTGGGTGTGCTCCATGGATCTCCAGGATGCGTATTACCACATCAGAATGGACAAACGTTCACAGAGACTACTTAGCTTTCGGCTAGGAGCTAATCACTATCAATTTTGTGCTCTGCCGTTCGGACTCTCTACAGCCCCCAGAGTGTTCACCAAGTGCATGGCAGTAGTCACAGCTCACTTGAGGCTGGAAGGATTCCGAGGCTGGAAGGATTCCGAGTGTTTCCATATTTGGACGATTGGCTCCTTACCACCCCCACCAAGCATCAATTGCTAACAGTCTTGCGGTACACTCTTTCCCCAGTGAGAGTATTGGGAATAACAATAAATTGGGAGAAATCCAATCTTACTCCAACCCAGTCCATAGAGTTCATAGGAGCAGTTTTTGACACCCGCTCCTGTTTAGTATATCTTCCACATCACAGATTACAAAGACTGAAACTTCAGCTCCGGGTGATACTCTGCCAAAACAAAAACTCAGCACGGGAAGTCCTGCAACTCCTAGGATCCATGGCAGCTGCTCTACCAATAGTGCTTCTAGCAGAACTTTATATGAGGATACTTCAGTGGCTTATCTCAATGGTTCCCAAATTGTCACCCCCTCTGTTTTCAGCTTCTAATAATCAATCATTGCAAACAGGACCTACTTTGGGGGATGAGGCCAGAGACCGAATTTTCAAGCCACCTTTTCCACCCCTCTCAACCCAAGGCCACTGTGACCACAGATGCTTCCCTGTTAGGGTGGGGAGGGGTCATTTTTAGGCTTTGACAGTCCAAGGCACATGGTCCACAACAGAGGCCAACTTGCATATCAGTGTTCTAGAAGTGAGGGTAGTGTTTTTAGCGTTGAAAGCATTCCAGTCTGTTTTTTCTTCTGGAATGATCACAATTCAGTCAGACAACATGTCGGTAGTTTGGTATATAAACAAACAAGGAGGAACCAAATATTACCCCTTATGTCGAGAGGCTATGGCAGTGGGTGATAGCCTCCAACAGTTTTCTGATAGCAACGCATATCCTGGGGGATTCCAATGTGATTGCGGACAAGCTGAGCAGATGTATTCTCCTGCCTCATGAGTGGTCCCTCAACCCCAACACAGTGGCAGAAATTTTCAGCCGCTGGAGCCAGTCTTGCTGCGACCTATTTGCCTGTCCGTCAAACCACAAATGCAGCAGCTACTTTGCCCTAATTCCCCCACAGGGGGAGCCCCTGGGGGACACTCTGATCCATGATTTGCCCATAGGACTTCTGTACACCTATCCCCCCATTCCTCTGATTCCCCAGTTTTTGAAGAAAGCACTTTAGTTGAAAAGCAAAGTGACCTTCTTAGCCCCTTATTGGCCTCAACAAGTATGGTTCCATTTCCTCCGGCCTTGCCTGCTATGCCGACCGTGGATTCTGAATCCATCTCCAGACCTGATCTCTCACCCCCAGGGGTTATCATCCGAACATCACAAGTCTTAAGGTGACAGCTTGGTTTCTCCACTTCGTTAATCGCCAGGCAGGATAGCCTTTCTTCTCCAGTACGTGATATTGTTCTGGCCTCACACAAACCATCCACCAGAAAACTCTTATTTAGACCAATGGAAGAGATTCTCTATTTGGTCTAAGAAAAGAAATCTAGATCCTTTTTCGGTTCCAGTTATGGTAGTCCTTCACTATTTGTCATAATTGTTTGAAAATGGAGCTGCAGCCTCTACCATATGAGTTCATCTAGCTGCTATTTCAAACGTTCATAATGGTTTTGGAAACTCTCCCCTAATTACTCACCGTTTATGCAAAACCTTTCTGAAAGGAGTCTCTCACATCAGACCTCCTATGAAACAACCCATTAAACCATGAGACCTCACTTTAGTTCTTCAGTCTTTGACTCAACCCCCCTTTGAGCCTGCAGCGAAATGTGACATCAAATTCTTATCATGGAAGTCACTTTTTCTAGTCGCCATCACGTCAGCTAGATGTATTTCAGAGCTGCACGCTCTATGCATTAATCGGCCCTATCTCATCTTTCATAAGGACAGAGTATCACTCCAGACAACCCCTACCTTTCTCCCCAAAGTCATTTCGGATTTCTCCATCAGTCAAACTATTGACCTCCCAGTATTTTTCCTGAATTTACTAACAAAGGGGAATACTGTCTGCATTATTTGGATGTACATAGACAATTGAGATTTTACCTGGACAGGACTAAGACAATACATAAATCAGAGCAACTATTCATTTCTTTTTCTGGCCCTAAAATGAGAAATTCTGTTTCTAAAGTGACCTTATCTGAATGGCTTAGAGATTGCATATTTTTATCATCTTGAGAAAAAGCCAATACCACAGAAAATCAAAGCCCATACTACCAGGTCAGTGGCAACTTCTGTAGCCTTTTATTCTAGAGCATACATGGATGACATCTGTGCAACAGAAACTTTGGCTTCTCCTCATATATTTATTACTCATTACAAACTGGATCTGGTCTCCAGGGGTAGAGCATCCTTCGGCTCTATGGTGCTCAGGAATATTCCTCCATGACAGCCTCCCAGGGAACAAAGGTAGCTGGGGACTCTGTCCCTTCAGTGATGAATGGGATGAAGATCAACAACTTTAGATAAAGAAGTTATGTCTTATCATAACGTTCCATCTGTGTTGTTGATCTTTACCCATTCATCACGTCCCACCCTCCGTCCCCCTCCAAAGGCTCCTAGGGAATACTTTGGGTCCAAGTGCTGTCTTAGGGCACTTGCTCAGAAACTGACTCTACTTTACTGATAAAGGGCAAACTCGATCTGAGGTAACAGGGATAAGGATATCATGGGTAAAAGCTTAGCTCGAGAGTTTTTGGCTGGCACGAGCTTGATATATGGCTGGCATGGTTCCGAGGACGGAACCGATTCCCATCAGTGATGAATGCATATAGATCAACAACACAGATGGAACGTTATGGTAAGACATAACACCTTTTTTTTTTTTTGGTGGCTGTCACTTCTGCCAGGCATATATCTGAGTTGCAGGCCCTCACTTCTATCCTGCCATATTTGGTATCCTAAAGGATAGTGTCTGTCTTCATATGAATTCTTCTTTTCATCCCAAGGTGGCTACAGGGAATAATTTGGATGAAGCCATTCAGCTTTCTTTGTTTTTCCTGATTTCTCCAACAAAAGTAAATATTTGTTGCATTACCTTGATATGCATAGAGAACTGAAGTCAAATCTAGACAAGATGAAATCTTTCAGGAAGTCTAATCAATTGTTTATCTCCTTTTCAAAGTCTTGATTGGGTAAGCCTGTTTTTTATGCTATCCAAGTGGCTGTCAGATTGCATTGCTTTTGCATACAGTTTGAAGGGAAAGATCTTGCATCACAAACCCAAAAGTCATTATACCCGAGCTGTGGCTTCTTCCACTGCCTTTTTCTACAGAGCTTTGTTGGATGATTTGTGTGCTGCTGCTGCTACTTGGGTAGGTCCTCACACTTTTGTGTCCCACTGCAAGTTAAACACTCAGTCGAGATCTGGGACTTCATTTGGTTCCACCATATTGCGGAATATCCTTCCATTGAACATCTGTGGGTGCTACATGGCTGGTGCACTCTGTCCCACAGGTTGAATCCACATGAAAAAGACAACATCAGATATGAAAGTAATGTACTCACTATAATGATAGATCTGTGTCTGTCTTTCTGCGTCAGGTCCAACCTCCCCTCCCCCTACACTCCTACCCTCACATGTCTGGCTAGTTTTTCATAAGATGACCGAGTCATTGCTTTACCTTTACTATACCTTATTTGTGGGATCCTTGGTGTCTTTCCTTTTAAGACTGTGTTTTGACAATTGAAGCAGAGAGGGGCAAACTCAGTCTGAAGTATTCTTAGTTGAGTGAATCATTAGTTATTTGTTTTATTTATTTATTTTACATTTGTTTACCGGAGAAGTCCGACTGGATAAAGCTGTCTGTTTTCAGTGGAGGCCCGGGGAAAAAAGCTCCAGAAACAATTGCTAACATACTATACATAACATATTTACATGAGCATTGTGGTTTATACATAACAGTTATAAAATAGATCAGATAATATATGATTGCATAAGGTATTTACATAAGCGTAGTGGTTTAGACGTACAATTTAAGGTAGAAGAGGCAAAACTTAGTGAACTGAAGTCACTGAGTTATGGCTAGTCTCTGATCTGAGTCAGATCCGATAACCCACAAGCTGAACCAGAGAAAAACAACACAGCTCTGTCATTATGATGAGTATATATCTTTGTTTTTTTTAGTGACTTTTGATATTTTTTTTTATTTTTACTGGGCAGGGGGGAGGAGCAAAGCTCAGTTGTCAGTGCATTCACTCTGTATCCTCTTTTACCAGATGTTAGATGAAATACAGTATTGTGTTTATATTTTATCCCCTCCCCAACACTTTTTTACCTTTTCTTCCCTTCTTATTTATTGCTACTCCTGGGTCATTTTTTGCTACTTTGTGTAACACTGGTATATTTGATGGACCTATAATTTTAGGTGAAAAGAGCCTATAAGTCAGTTCTCTAATGTATATAGATCTTAGCCCTGACTGTGCTCTTAGGCTCTGGAGGAATTTGCTGGAGAGATGGAACTGTGCAACTAGTGCTGGCTTATCCATCAAGGGATTGTGGGTGAAGGAAGCTGTCAAAGTCTTTGACATAGGCCCAAAATTCTGACGTTCATCATAGGGAGACGGAGAGCATGGGGACACTAAGGACTATAGCACTTCAGCTGATTGTTGCAGGTGTATGGAAGCATGCACCTTCATGGACTTCACATGGTGGACATTACACTCTGCTGTCTATTTGGAAGAAGGTGGTATGAACATTAAAGTCTCCAGGTCCATGCTGCAGGACTTCCACAGTATCTCTCTTGCCTCTGTTTGTCTCGGTCCTGTACATCTCTCTTTCTCTGGCTCTGGCTGTCTCTCTCTCACCCTCTCCCTTTGTCCCACGATACCACAGATTAGTGAATATATAGACAACTAAGGGAAATTTTTGAGTTGTTTATGGGACAAAAATAGCCTTCTGTGCATTCTAGTATGGATTTTTATAAACACTTGCCTTACAGATGTTGCTGTATAGTTCTAGATGGCTCTACTAGGTATTTGTGGTTAAACACGTTGCTAATGTTTTGTATATTCATCATGCTTCTTAAGCAGTGTGCTTTCCTGAGACAAGTGCCTTCCGTAGATGAAATTATTTGCTAGAGTATGTTTTATTTTATATATATTTTTGCTAACTGGATAGATGAACTAGTCTGAAGCCTCCTTTGAGCCATGACCTAAGCCAAAGGCAAGCACAAACTCAGCCTACTGCTAAGAATAGTATAAATCCATGTATAACAAAGTGTATAAACAAAAGATTATTTAATTGAAATTTAAATATGATTTGTAGATTAAATATGAACTGTTGAAGTTAATGAAGCTCATGTTGGTGTGAATGACCTGAGACGTACCTCACTGGACCATATGAAGATTGACATGGTCGAACTCGGAGTATGTGTCCCAGGCAAGTATGACCCTAGCCTTGAGCAGCATACTACCCTCACCTAGAATGATGCCACAGTATAAACAAAAAATGACTGATTTCAATAATTGGCTTAGTTTTTAGTATCATTTCAAGGGGATTCGGTTCCTGTCTGCCTGGGAAGCCATGGTCGACAAACCTTGCTGCTTTGCCAGAGATGGTTTGCAGCTGGCACCCCTAGGCTTTCGGCTGCTGGCAAAGGCTGTTGCCTCCCCCCATAGTGCTTTTTTAGGCAAGGTCTGGAAAACAACATTGGTTAATTCCATGTCGATAATTGGAACAAAATAAGGGTCATGCTGCTAAATGTTAGGAGCTTAAACCAAAAACTGCACTCCCTGGAAACACTTCTATCACTAGAAGATGTAGATTTTTGTGCAGTCACTGAAACCCGGTTTAAGGCCTCAGAGAGTACCCTGGTACTGCAAGGCTACAATGCCTTCCACACCTTTAGACGGCAAAATGAATGTGTGAAAACCAAAGGAGGCGGTGTTTCAGTCTATATTAGAAATAAATTCACCTCACATCTAGTTAGACTGGACAACTCCATGGAGTTACTTCAGGTCCAGGTTACAGTATTTAAGACCTCCATTGAAGTCCTAGCCAGTTATAGATCCCCCTCCATGGGTTATGACACCCATGTAGCCTACATAACCAAACTGTAGGCAATCCAAATTTTACCAAACACACTGGTTATGGGGGGTTTCAATTATCCCACCATCAACTAGGAAACCTACTCTAGTCCAAACTCGCTAGCACAAAAGTTCCTTGACTTTGTGAATTCAAATGCCCTGGAGCAAATTGTCCATACCCCGGGAAGATGAACAAACATTCTAGATCTGGTCTTTACCAACATGTCAAACAGGTACACTGCTACAACTGTTGGACCCTCATTAGTTAAAACTGACCACAAATCAGTCGCCTTCAAACTGACACTAACATCAGAACTCACAAAGGGTGAAATCAGACTAAAAAGCTTCACCAAGGCAAACTATACTCTCCTAGATGAAGGTATAAATGTAATCCCAAGATGAAAGTGTTAACTACCCTGAAGCTTGCACTAAAGCCCTGTACAATCACTTGCATACGTGTATAAACTCGGCTGTACCAGATAGAATTAAAGCCAGAGCTCCAAGTAAAATCAAGCTGCCATGGTGGACTACCAGCGTCAACAAACTCTACAATAAATGCAAAAAAGTTATTGTCCAAGAAAACAAAGACAAGAACCCGACAGTGTAAAAGCACCCTCCTCAGCCTTAACAGGCAAAGAAGACAACTTGTCAAATCCTTCAAGAGCTCCTTTGAGAGAAGTATAGCAAGTACTTCCAAGGATTACTATAAGGCCTTTTACAGCTACATGTGTGACCTAAAGGGTAGGACCCAAGCATGTGCAGAACTGGTGGCCAGTGGTATCACACACACTGACCCCACAGAGATAGCGAACCTGCTAGCGGATAGGTTTGGCGAAAATTTCACTCCCTTATCCCCTCCTAACCTACAACAACCACCCCCCCCCGCCCATACTTTCCCCCAACTTACATATCTGAACAGCAGGTCTTCAAACGCCCTGTCCAAGGCAAAGAACACGGCCTCTATGGGGCCAGATGACATTCCAGGTTTCTAAACAGGCTAAAACATGAACTAGCATCATCGCTAAGTACCCTTTTCAATCATAGCCTAACCACAGGCTTTGTTCCTGCGGATTGGAGAACAGCTGCAGTTATTCCCCTCCACAAAGGTGGCCTAGCAACAGACCCAGGGAATTACAGACTTATAAGCCTGACCAGCCTCATCTGTAAGGCCATGGAACATATCATGAAGGACCTCATAAATAAAGACACAGGTGACCTCCAGACCTTGCATCCTACCCAATTTGGCTTCATGAAATGCAGATCCAGCCTGTTCAATATGGTGGATTTCTTTGAAAGTGTGACCAAGGCCATTCATGAGGGCAAATCTGTGCACACAATATACCTCGACGTGGCAAAGGCTTTGACACAGTTCCACATTCGGGCATTACAGATAAACTTAGCAAACTGAATGTAAACCCTTTCATTGTAAGATGGGGTGCTAACTGGTTCACAAACCGGACACACACTATCAAAATTGGTGACTCCACATCAACCAGCAGACCTGTTACCAGAGGGATGCCACAGGAGCAGTGCTGGGCTCCCTACTGTTTGGTATATACTTCTCAGAAGTTCAGGTCAAAGCTAAAGGGTTGTGGCTGACCAAGTTTGCTGATAACTGCAAACTAGGTGCAATCATTGAATCCCCAGATGATGTCAGTATACTCCAGGATGGTCTCACACAGACCAACGACTGGTGTATTACAGGATAGTCTCACACAGACCAGTGACTGGTGTATTAGTCACTGTCTCAAACTGAATGCAAAGAAATGCATCATCATTCCCTTTGGTAAAAACTATGGCCCTACATACTATTAAATCAATAACAGTACCCTAAGTACCCATGAAGTGGTAAGGGACCTGGGATCATAGGTTGACTGTGACCTTAACCACCACGTGTCTACCATTGTAAGGAAAGCTTTCTACATAGCTCACTTGATTAGTAAAGGCATCACCTCGAGAGCAAACCCCCCTCTACTCGGCACCTACTTGGCCCATAATTGAGTATAACGCCCCATTCGGTATGTACTGTATTAAGCATCTACAACAATTAGAGAGACCTCAGAGGTTTCTAACAAAGAAGATCAAGGGCCTGCAACATGCCTTACATGGACCAACTAAAGTCCCTGTCACTATACTCCATATCATATAGACTTCTTGGGGGAGACTTGCGTCTGGCCTGCAGAGCAACCCAAGACTGCATATCCATAACTCAAATGTGTCTAGGGCTACCTGTTCCAAGGACTTAAATATGGCCTGTGACTTAAATAGGACATGCTGGAGAGACAAATTTATCTCGCAGCGACTGCCACGTCTTTGGAACAGGCTACCAATTCATGTGAAACCGAGCACCTCTAGGACACTGTTCAAGAGGAACCTAGATAAGTGGATGGGGCACCATTGATTCTTAAGGGGATAGTGCCCAAAACCCTTCTGGACATGGGGACTCATCACTAAATGCAGTCTTTGGTATTGACTAGCACCTCTATGGTATTACATTGGGTTGAAATGGATAGGCTTAAAATGACCTTTGGGTTGATAGCCTAGAAATCTCCTGTAATCCTATGATTCTGTGATCCTAATCAAGAACTCTTGAAACTTTATAATAAGAGTGAGTTCAAACTGGTTATCAGTAAGCATTTACATGACAAATAGTCTTGATTTTTATGACTGTGTCTCTGATCATAACCAGATTGTGTGTTCAAGAAATGGATGTTGGGAAATTCACCTAGCAAGTAAAGTTGTGGTAATTATCTGTTTAACTGGATAAGTTTACACACCCCCTGTTAAAATGCCAGGTTTGTGTGATATAAAAGCATGAGACCACAATAAATCATTTTGAAACTTTTCCCACCTTTAATGTGACCTATAACCTGTACAATTCAATGAATAAACAAATTTGTTAGGGGAAAAAATATAAAAAATAAAAAAACATAAGTGTGCACACCCTTAAACTAATACCTTGTGTCCACACCCTTAAACTAATACTTTGTTGAAGCAACATTTGGTTTAATTACAGCATTCAGTCTTTTTGGGTAGGAATTTATCAGTTGGGAGGCTGGCCTAATGGTTAAGGTGTTTGCCTTATAAACACAAGGTGCAGGGTTTGAGTCTCACAAGGTATAATTGTCTAGGCTTACAATGGCTCGCAAGGGCAGTTAGCGTAGTACTAACCTATAACCTATGAAACTATAAGCATGGCACATCTTGACTTGGCAATATTTGCCCATTCTTCCTTGCAAAAGCGCTCCATATCTGTCAGATTGTGAGGGCATCTCTTGTCCACAGCCCTCTTCAAGTCACCCCACAGATTATCTATTGGATTTAAGTCTGGGCCATTCCAAAACTTTAATTTTCTTCTGGTGAAGCCATTCTTTTGTTGATTTGGATGTATGCTTGGGGTCATTGTCATGTTGAAAGGTGACATCTTTACCTTTCTAGTAGATGCCTGAAGGTTTTGGGCCAAAAGTGTCTGGTATTTGGAACTGTTCATAATTCCCTCCACCTTGACTAAAGCTCCAGTGCAAGCTGAAGAAAAGCAACCCCAAAGCATGATACTGCCACCACTATGCCAAACTGTGGGAATGGAGTTCTTTTGGTGATGCGAAGTGTTGTTTTTGCTCCCAACGTACCTTTTGGAATTGTGGCCAAAAAGTTTAACCGTGGTCTCATCAGACCATAACACATTTTCCCACATGCTTTTGGGAGACTTGATGTATTGTTTTGCAAATTTTAGCTGAGCCTGGATGTTTTTCTGTGTAAGATAAGGCTTCCGTCTTGCAACCCTACCTCATAGTCCAGACATATTGAGAATACGGCAGATTGTTGTCACATGTAGTACACAACCAGTACTTGCCAGAAATTCCTACAGCTCCTTCAGTGTTGCTGTAGGTCTCTTGGCAGCCTCCCTGACCAGTTTTCGTCTCGTCTTTTCATCAGTTTTGGAGGGACGTCCAGTTCTTTGCAAAGTCACTGTTGTCCCATATTTTCTCCACTTTTTGATGACTGTCTTCACTGTATTCCATGGTATATCCAATGCTGTGGAAATTTTTTTGTACCCTTCTCCTGACTGATACCTTTCAACAATGAGATCTCTTTGATGCTTTGTAAGCTGTCTGCAAACCATGGCTTTTGCTATAGCAGGCAACTGAGTAAATGTCAGGAAAATCCTATTAGGACAGCTGAACTTTATTTGGGGTTAATCGTTGTCTCTTTAATTGATGGCAGGTGTATACCCAAGAAGACTGAATGCTGTAATTAAATCAAAAGGTGCTTCAGCAAAGTATTAGTTTAAGAGTGTGCACACATAACAAAGTATTAGTTTAAAGGTGTGCACACTTGTGCAACCTGCATATTGTACGTTTTTTATTTTTTATATTTTTCCCCTAACAGATTTGTTTGTTTTTCAATTGAATTGTACAGGTTATAGGTCACATTAAAGGTGGGCAGAGTTTTGAAATGGTTTATTGTGGTCTCATTTTTTTATAGCACAAAAATCTGGCATTTTAACAGGGGTGTGTAAACTTTTATATCCACTGTATGTGCAATCCTTTTTTTGTCCGTCTCCCAGATGGTAATGCAAAAGCTACTTTATATTTCACAGTGCTTTGCACATTAAGCCATTGCTTAAATGTATAACTTGCTTATCTTGGTATATGTTGCTAAATGTTTATAATTTGTTTGTTTCAGCGGATGCTAAAGGAACTCTTGCAGTAATGCCAGAATTTAAAGTTCGAGAAAGAATGATACTTCGTGCATTAAACAGATATGGCATGGACAAAGATGGCTGTACCAGAGCATGGTTTAGCATTCCTCATTCCATGCGTATTTTTTACGTCCATGCTTACTGCAGCAAGGTTTGGAATCAGGCAGCGTCCTATAGATTTGAGACATATGGACAGAAAGTTGTAGAGGGTGACTTGGTTATACTTGAATCAGATGCAGAGAAAGAAGCTCCTGTGGTAAGATAAATATGTCACATTTATAGAATTATGTATTTCTGAAGGTAATTCTTTTTTGCCATAAAGTAGCATGTAGTAGTTGTATGTACTGTTATATTCTTCTGTGTAAAATCAAAAAGGCCTGGCTTCAATGATAACATTTTCCCAGTAGAATAGAATTCATTAAAGTGCTGTAGGGGGCTTGCACCCCTGTATTATATGGTAAACATCAAAGTTTGGACTGACTCCCATGAGAATGCTTCTTGTCAACAACTCTAATTTGTGATCACGTGTAATCATGCTGTACGATTATTATAGTTTGTGGTAGAACTTGATTTGGTACAATAATGCTTCTCTGAATTATCATATTCACTGAAAGTCATTCTTTGTTGGAGGCACTATATAGCATTGTGTAGGGAATGTGTTCTGGCTACAACCCAGCCTTCTCGGGTACAGGTAAAAGCCTGGACACTAGAGGACCCTGCAGGGGAGGGAGGGAGAGGAGTAAAGAGCTGCAATCTATACATCTCAACTGTCCAGTTGTTTGCAGAATTTCTAGATTTTTGCTTCATATTTTTGGTCTGTTCCTCATGAAATTTGTGGGTTCCTGGCAAATCATTGAGGACTGAAGTCACTAAATAATGAAAACCATTTGATTTTCAGATGTCATAACCTTCAGAAAATGCATGATGATGATGATGATGCAGATGCAAAATCTGTTATTTGAAGGATGCAAAGCTAGCTGGAGAGACAGTACCATATTGTTTCCCTTCTTTTGCTCCGGAGATTTTTTTATTAAAACTGCTTTATTTTCCAGATTTTCTAAAAATTACAGTGTACAATCCACATGCATTGTGCACTAAACAGTTCTGGTGGTTGGCCCTTTATTTTATACTTAACAAATTTAGCTTTTTGTTTAATTAACAGTGGGTGCAACCCATGACCAGAGTTTGCAGGTATTGTTCTCACATCTTTTCCTTTTTTGCATTGTAAACAACATGTTAGGTTAATTTCTCATTTTCCTTTATTCCCCTCAGTGTTGCAATGTGTAATCCTTTCCAGTCTCATACTTCCCTTGCTCACATCCTCATCTGCTATTTTTCATATCCCAGTTATTCCACTTTTATTTATGGAATTTATTGAGTATTTTGTGAATTTGTTGTATTTATTTCATTTTTCCCATTTCTTGCATCTTGGCCATAACTTTGCCTGTTGTAAGCGCTACTGGTTCATTTTCAATTTCTTAGTTATTCCTTTATTGGTTGTAATTAATAAAAGGGTTGCTACTGCCAAAATATGTCTGATCAGTCTTCTCCCTTCTATCCGGTTCCGGCAAAAATTTACCTCATTCATGTGCCACTCTCTACCTAAGACTTCTTGAATAAGCTTATGTAAGACTCTGTTGAAGATGTTCTTCATTCCACATTGCTGCAGTCCTAACTATTGGGTAGTCCGCTGTCCAGTCGGCCCGAATACCAAAGTATATGGCTGACGTCGGTCAGGCGCATTAGACTGACGTCAGTACGTCAGGGTACTAATGCGCATGACCGACGTCATATCCTCAGTCTTTTTTTGCCGCATGGTCCGATGCAGAAGCAATTTTGCGAGTGCAGGTTGGCGTTCTGAAAGTTTCTGAAGTCAGAGTTTCAGACCGAATCAAAGTTGGCTAAGTACCCCGTTGGGGAATATTTTGGTTTTTTCTTGCCTCAGTATTTAACCGGATGTCAGAAAAAGTGAATAACTGTATTTCTTGTGAAACAGATACCTCATAGGGATTACCATACTTTGTGTATACCTTGTTTAGGGCCTGAGCACGACGTTGTTGGATGCCGCTCTTGTGCTAGATTTAACAAACGCACTATTAAGAGACGGTTAGACTGTGCCAGGTTAGTTTTTGGGAAGCGTTGTAATTATAAAATGCCGTCGGATTCTTGACGCCCTTGAGCAAAAAGCGCAAGGATAAAGCAGCAAAGCCTAGAGTGGAAGAACCGACAGTCCCTGACGCCGGTTCTTTAGAGGGCTTAGTGGAGCCGGAGGTTCTGCCAGGTGTTTCTTTGGAGTCTCAGGGAGAGACTTTATTGTTACAGGATGTATCCTCTCAGGAAGTAGGCCAGGCTGAGGGGGCTTCTCAGGTGGCTGTTCTTCCCTCTCTTCCTAAGGTGGTTAGGGCCTCCCCCTCTGTTCCCAAGGCTTCTTTGAGAGGCAGGCCTAGTGTAGCTTCAGTGGGGGTTTCTCCTAGTGCTTCAGGGTCTTTACCTAAGAAACATATGCTTAAAATGGCAGAGGATTTGATTACTATGATTAGAGGTTCTATGCCCCCTCCTGATAAGAGGCCTAGGGTGGAACCTGAGTTTGAGAGTTTTGAGCACTGTTCGGAGGCTTCTGAGTCTTCGGCTGAAGACTTGCAGGAGTATCCTCCTTATTCTGATTCTGATGTGGATGATTCTACTCCTTCAGCTTCTCCTCCTGAGGATTTTTCATTTTCAGAGACTCTGCATTCCATGAGGGAGCATTTTAAATGGGAAGGTCAAGATTTCTCTGATTCCAGGAAGAGGCTTAGGGAATTCTTGTTTTACCCCAGCATAGGCCTTTAGCTATACCTCCTGTTCTGAATGTGGTGGAAGATGTTTTGCAGAGGCTTCCTGAATCCTGATTCTTTGCCTCCTGCCCCAGTTAAACCGGATAGGTACTATAGGGTGCCTGAGGCTCATAAGTATCTTTTAAGAGTCCTAGGGCAGACCCGAAACTGTCTCTCAGGGGCCTAAAGGTGAAGGCCTCTGTTGTTAAAAATCCTGTTCCTCCTGATAAAGAGGCAAGGGCTTTGGATAGATGGGGAAAGAAAGTGTATACTTCTTCCACTTTAGCCATGAGGGCATTGAATTGTCAGTTTCACATGTTAAAATATCAGAATTACCTCCTTTCACAATTGAAATCTAAGGTGGATGCTCTGGCAGAAGGTATTGAGTGTAAAGAGTTGCAGGATTTAGTTCATGTGTCTGAACAGGTGGGTAAACATTCCTTGCAGTGTGGTTTTGATGCTGTGCAGGCCTCCTCGAGGTGGCTGCCACTGGTTCTGTTCTTCAGGCATACCTGGTTGAGAGATCAGAATTTAGCTGAGCATGTTAAAACAAGGATTTTGGATGCTCCTTTGCAGTCTGATGTGTTGTTTGGTTCGCCTGTGGAAGCAGTTTTAAAGAAAATGGAGGACAAGGCTAAGTCTATGCAAACTGTTAGGATTTTTGCAGGTGCAGCCTCCAAGTTTAGTAGAAATTGGCCTACTAAGGGATGGACTTATCCTGCTTATGATTCCCAGTCTAGGGGTAGGTCTAGGCGTGGTAGGGGCAGAGCTCAAGGTTCTTTTAGGCCTAGGACAGGGAGTTCCCTGCTCAGACTTCTGGTGAGGGCAGGGGTCAGTCCTTTCGTAAGCAGACCCAATGACCTGCCTTTTCAGCTGCCAGTACATTCTCGCCTGGCAGCACCTTTGGGAGGAAGGCTGTCTCTTTTCAAAGAAAATTGGGATTTAATTACCCAAGACAGATGGGTTCTGGATATCATTCACCACGGTTACAGGTTTTATTTCCATACCTTGCCTCCTTTCAAAGGCATGCCAGACATTCCTCCTCTACAAAGAAAAGAGGCTCACAAGCAAATTTCTCTGTTGCTCCAAATAGGGGCCATTCAGCCAGTTCCTGTGCCAGAAAGGGGCCTAGGATTTTATTCTCGCCTGTTCCTAGTACCGAAAAGGGGAACACGTGGAGACCAATTTTGGATTTATCTATCCTCAACACTTATCTGGGCATTCCCAAGTTCAAAATGTTGACGTTACAGCAACTTTTACCTCTGCTGGGCAAAGATCACTGGATGGTAACTTTAGATCTAAAGGAAGCTTACCTTCATGTGCCAATACGACTAAGTTGCAGGAAGTATCTGCCGAGCTGGAAATTCTCATTATCAGTTCTCTGCATTGCCCTTTGGCTTATCTACTGCGCCCAGAGTATTCACAAAGGTTCTGGATCCAGTGATAGCTTACTTCAGGCTAAAAGGAATTCAAATCTATCCTTACTTGGACGACTGCCTGATTCTGGCTCAACAAAAGGAAGACCTTCTACAGCATTTGGAATATGTCATAGCAGTGCTAAGATGCCTAGGGTATTCTGTGAACGAAATAAAGTCCAGTCTAGTACCCTCTCAAGACATGTGCTTTCTGGGTGTGAGACTGAATACAGCAGCCCAGATGGCCTTTTTAACCCCGGACAAACAAAAGAATCTTTCCAGTTACTTCCATCACCTATCTCTTCAGTCCGGGCTGACTGCAAGGACAGTCCTTCAAGCCTTAGGGTTCATGGCATCTTGTATTCTGGTGCTTCCCAATGCCAAACTGCATATGAGGAAGCTACAATGGTATCTCAAAAATCTGTGGACACAGCACTGCCAGGATTTGGACACTGTCATTCAAATAATACCTTGCATTCAAAAGGAATTTTTGTGGTGGGCTCAGGAATGTCACCTAAACAAGGGACTCTCTGTGACCCGGCCAGAGGCAAGTCAGATTCTAACGACAGATGCCTCAGATATTGCTTGAGGAGCTCATCTAAATGGAAAGTGGATACAAGACAAGTGGCCTGCCAGACTACAGCATCTACATATCAACATGAAAGAGATGTTAGCAGTCCAGTTTGCATTAATGGCTTTCAAGGAGTTACTTCTTCCAGGGCAGGTGTTGATTCTAACAGACAACACAACTGTCATGTGGTACATCAACAAACAAGGGGGAACACATTCTTACCCATTGTGCAGACAAGCAATGATTTTATGGGAGACTGCGCTCAGTTTGCAACTAACTCTTCAGGCAAGGTTTCTGCCGGGAGCACAGAACTCCTTAGCAGATGTGTTAAGCAGACAAATCATGGATCCCCACGAGTGGAAACTGGATCTTCATGTATTTCAGACATTGACAGTGTCATGGGGAACTCCAGACATAGATCTGTTCGCTTCTCCACTAAACCACCAGCTGCCAAAGTTTTGCACAAAGAGGTTTCATCACACAGCTTGGAAAGTGGATGCTCTTTCTTTCAGTTGGAAAAATCTTCATGTGTATGCGTTTCCACCTCTGCCTCTTCTTCCAAAGGTGCTTCTAAAGGTCAGACAAGACAAGCCAAGGATGATTTTAATAGCTCCAGATTGGCCTCGACAGCACTGGTACCCATTACTGAGGAGTCTGGTAAGGAAGCCTCCATGGCCTTTACCCTTGATTCCACTCCTGTTGTCTCAGAAGGATGGTCACCTGCTCAATGTCAAGCTTCACTCTCTTCATCTAACAGCCTGGCATATTCTGTTTTGAAAGACAGCAGGTCTCAACTTCCTCAACAAGTTTTAAATGTGATTATGGAAGCCAGGAGACCTAGCACAAGGAAAGTGTACGCAGAAAAATGGAAGAGATTTTTATTTTGGAGTGCAGCAAATAATTTGGAGATTTCTGAGCCTAATTTGAGTGTGGCTCTTCAATATCTTACTGAGTTATTGGACAAAGGTTTGTCTTTCTCTTCCATTAAGATTCATGCTGCAGCAATTTCAGCTCACTATGATTGTGACCCACCATTGTTTTCGCATCCTTTGTTCAAGCAATTTCTTAGAGGGGCAAAGAATATAAGACCCGCACGTAGAGCTCCTACTCCTGCTTGGGATCTCAATTTTGTGTTGGAGAAACTTACTCTACAACCTTTTGAGCCTCGGCTACTGCTGAATTGAAATACTTGTCATGGAAGACTGCTTTTTTGTTGGCCATTACTTCTGCAAGAAGGGTTTCTGAGTTGCAGGCCCTTATGGCAGTGGAGCCTTTTTTGATTTTTCATAAGGATAGGGTATCTTTACGTACTAATCCTTCCTTTATGCCTAAGGTGGTTTCTAGTGTGGCTTTAAACCAAACTATTCATTTGCCTACTTTTTATGCAGATCCCCAAAATAAAGGGGAAAAGATTTTACACACTTTAGATGTACACAGGCAATTGCGTTATTATTTGAGCAGGACTAAGGATTTTAGGCAGTCTCAGCAGTTGTTTGTTTCTTTTGCTTTGAGTTCGCAGGGCAAGCCTGTATCAAAACAAACTATTTCTAGGTGGATTGGGTGTTGCATTGCATTTTGTTATTCCCATCATGGCAAAGAGATTCCAGCTGGGATTAGGCCTCATTCCACTAGGGCTACTGCCACTTCAACAGCATTTCTAAGGGGGGTGGCAACTAAGGATATTTTGGAGGCAGCTACGTGGAGTTCAGTGCATACTTTCTCTAAGCATTACCACCTTCCTCTCTACTCTAAGTCTAGGGCTGGTTTTGCCACAGCTATTTTGCAAGGCATGTTATCAGCTCCTGCTTCCTTATGATTTGCCAGCCTCCCTTACCTCTGCTTTGGGATTCTACCCAATAGTTAGGACTGCAGCAATGTGGAATGAAGAACATAGTACAGTTTTGTACCTACCATAAATGTAGATGTTCGAGGATCCACATTGCTGCAGTCCAATCCTCCCTCCTGCCCCTCTGTGTTTAGGGGTGGTTCTGTAGGTGAGATTTTATTCTGGTACCTTTGTATATAGTGTATATATTTTTGGTGCAGGTATGTTTGGTGTTTTTGGTTTTGGCCTTATCTTTTCAGGGTCTTCTGACATCTGGGGCAAGAAAAGACTGAGGATATGACGTCGGTCATGCGCATTAGTACCCTGACGTACTGACGTCAGTCTAATGCGCCCTGACCGACGTCAGCCATATACTTTGGTATTCGGGCCGACTGGACAGCGGACTACCCAATAGTTAGGACTGCAGCAATGTGGATCCTCGAACATCTACATTTATGGTAGGTACAAAACTGTACTTTATTTACTTTTTTCACATTCCCAAAAGATATGACTCCAATCTTCCTTGTAAATTTTCTCATATCTCCATCATATCTTTCTTACTTCTGGAAACTTACTGTGGAGTGTAAAAGTACTTATGTAAGCATTTCACAGCAAAAAGTTGAACTTCCTTGAATTGGTAGCTGTTCTTTGAGCTGTGCAGATTTCCTTCCACTTTTTTCTATTTTTTCCTTGCCTACTTGCTGTTGCTAAATCTGGATCTGTTTACATCTCCTCATCCATCTGTCCTGTTTTAATGCCCTGTACAATGTACGTACTTGCCATTTAGTAGATGCTGCCTTATTTCAAGCATCTGTTAATCTTTTTATCAGTTCTGGTCTGTCTAAATTCCTTTGTTCCAGTTTTTTTTCATGTTTGCCATAGATATACATCCCATCTGTAGTCTAGTATCATTCTTCTATTGATCTGGGAATTTTCCCAAATTTCCTCCCACCTTATTCTCGTGTCTTCTTTTCTGAAATTGTCCCAGTAATAGAGACATTCGACTGTAAGCAAGAGCACATTGTCTCGTATTCCTTAAGCATACAACACACTGAGATCGGCTGTCGGCCTTCCTAACCCTTGGACAATCTTGCCTTGAGTTCCGTTTTACACAGAATGCATGGCCTCACATTGTAGCATCAGCAGTACTAATGCTCTTTACTTTGTAGTTAAATGAAAATTCACAAAATTAGCTTTATCTGGAAGTAAACCCAGCTTAGGAAGTGCTTTCAGATGACCAGCTGCAAGTTCCACCTTGAGTACTGCATGTTAGCAAGTCGCATTCATGGATGCATTTTGACCCCTGACTTGCAACAAACAGTGCAGCATTTGGCAATGAGAAGGTGGCATCATGTTTCTATTTACTTTGCAGAAGCAGTGTCATTCTTGACATATTACCTACCTTGTCTCTGTATACCGTTTAATGTAACCTCTTCTTAGGCATATTGTTTTGTCAACCAAAATCACATTAGAAAATCATTCGGTAGTATGAAATAAATGAACAAAGGAAGTAGCACTTTCGATGTGTTGGGTGTTTTTTTACGATCAAGTATTGCTGTGTTTGATTATAGAAAGTTTGGCTGATGGTCTGTTCTCTTGTCTGTCTTTGTGACTGAAATCCAAAAATATGTATAGACAGCCACTTCCCAAAAGTAAACCATTAGCTTGATGTTATATCCTGGTGTCTTATGTAAATCATAAAGGTAAAGGGAGTGTCGCTGTCATGTATTCTAATACCATATCAGGCACAGATGTTCACAGCAACACCCCAGGAAGATCCAGGTTGAGTCACCATCCAGGTAAACAAGTTTTGGAAAGTCACACATAGCTGTATTTATATCCCACTAGAATCTCCAGAAGGCACAACAGAGGATATTTTATCCTGGCTGACCAAGAATGTCAAATGTAAATTGCTTCTCATGGACAGCTTTGCCAGATGATACGTATCATCCTTCAAAAATTGTTGTGTTTTTATTGGTGCAACATGTTAACACAGGCACAAGGACTGATAATGTACTAGAAAGGAAAGTGTCTTAGATGGGATACTATCTTCATGATACAACAGATGGAGCTATGCCGACTGATAATGTACCTAGAAAGGAGAGCATCTTAGATCGCATACTGTTGTCATCGTACAACAGATGGGTTTATGCCGACTGATAATGTACCTAGAAAGGAGAGCATCTTAGATCGCATACTGTTGTCATCGTACAACAGATGTGTTTATGCCGACTGATAATGTACCTAGAAAGGAAAGCATCTTAGATCGCATACTGTTGTCATCGTACAACAGATGGGTTTATGCCGACTGATAATGTACCTAGAAAGGAGAGCATCTTAGATCGCATACTGTTGTCATCGTACAATAGATGGGTTTATGCCAACTGATAATGTACCTAGAAAGGAAAGCATCTTAGATAGCATACTGTTGTCATCGTACAACAGATGGGTTTATGCCGACTGATAATGTACCTAGAAAGGAAAGCATCTTAGATCGCATACTGTTGTCATCGTACAACAGACGGGTTTATGCCGACTGATAATGTACCTAGAAAGGAAAGCATCTTAGATCGTATACTGTTGTCATCGTACAACAGATGGGTTTATGCCGACTGATAATGTACCTAGAAAAGGAAAGCATCTTAGATCGCATAATGTTGTTATCGTACAACAGATGGTTTATGCCGACTGATAATGTACCTAGAAAGGAAAGCATCTTAGATCGCATACTGTTGTCATCGTACAACAGATGGTTTATGCCGACTGATAATGTACCTAGAAAGGAAAGCATGGTAGATCGCATACTGTTGTCATCGTACAACAGATGGAGCTATGCCGACTGATAATGTACCTAGAAAGGAAAGCATCTTAGATCGCATACTGTTGTCATCGTACAACAAACGGGTTTATGCTGACTGATAATGTACCTAGAAAGGAAAGCATCTTAGATCACATACTGTTGTCATCGTACAACAGATGGGTTTATGCCGACTGATAATGTACCTAGAAAGGAAAGCATCTTAGATCGCATACTGTTGTCATTGTACAACAGACGGGTTTATGCCGACTGATAATGTACCTAGAAAGGAAAGCATCTTAGATCGCATACTGTTGTCATCGTACAACAGACGGGTTTATGCCGACTGATAATGTACCTAGAAAAGAAAGCATCTTAGATCGCATACTGTTGTCATCGTACAACAGATGGGTTTATGCCGACTGATAATGTATCTAGAAAGGAAAGCATCTTAGATAGCATACTGTTGTCATCGTACAACAGATGGGTTTATGCCGACTGATAATGTACCTAGAAAGGAAAGCATCTTAGATTGCATACTGTTGTCATCGTACAACAGATGGGTTTATGCCGACTGATAATGTACCTAGAAAGGAAAGCATCTTAGATCGCATACTGTTGTCATCGTACAACAGATGGGTTTATGCCGACTGATAATGTACCTAGAAAGGAAAGCATCTTAGATTGCATACTGTTGTCATCGTACAACAGATGGGTTTATGCTGACTGATAATGTACCTAGAAAGGAAAGCATTTTAGATAGCATACTGTTGTCATCGTACAACAGATGGGTTTATGCCGACTGATAATGTACCTAGAAAGGAAAGCATCTTAGATTGCATACTGTTGTCATCGTACAACAGATGGGTTTATGCCGACTGATAATGTACCTAGAAAGGAAAGCATCTTAGATAGCATACTGTTGTCATCGTACAACAGATGGGTTTATGCCGACTAATAATGTACCTAGAAAGGAAAGCATCTTAGATTGCATACTGTTGTCATCGTACAACAGATGGGTTTATGCCAACTGATAATGTACCTAGAAAGGAAAGCATCTTAGATCGCATACTGTTGTCATCGTACAACAGATGGGTTTATGCCGACTGATAATGTACCTAGAAAGGAAAGCATCTTAGATCGCATACTGTTGTCATCTTACAAACAGATGGGTTTATGCCGACTGATAATGTACCTAGAAAGGAAAGCATCTTAGATCGCATACTGTTGTCATCTTACAAACAGGTAGTTTATGCCGACTGATAATGTACCTAGAAAGGAAAGCATCTTAGATCGCATACTGTTGTCATCTTACAACAGATGGTTTATGCCGACTGATAATGTACCTAGAAAGGAAAGCATCTTAGATCGCATACTGTTGTCATCTTACAACAGGTGGTTTATGCCGACTGTCTCAATGATTATGATCCTGTTTTCGTTTTCTGGTCCCAAGTACAAAAAGAGAGCGAGCAAGAACATTGCTTCTCTTTCTAGAAATAATATCAAATTCTATTTGCCAATTTAAGGACTCCTAAGTACTGACTTTTATGTTTCCAGTAAAGTTTTCGTGTGATCATCACTTAAAATACTCAAAGATACTAGTGATGAAAACTTTAACAAGGCCTTTTATGTTTTTATCAACAACATGGCCCCAGTAAAATATAACGAAAAGTATAACCAAAACCCTCCCTGCTCTCGTGAAACAATGAAACCACTCCCAGAAGTTGTACTACCTAAAAAACAATCTCACCTTACCTCAGACTCAGTAAAACAAGTGCCAGCGAGACAAAAATATTGCTTTTACACCTACAGACTAAGTAGAAAAATAACCCAATGCTTCTTACTTCTTGGATCCAAATTAAAATAGACACCTGTCCATTTTTTCTCTAACTGCCCTGAAAACCTTGTTCATTCTAGTTATCCGTTTGCTTCCTCCAGGTCTGGTATTTACTGGCTGCTAGCATTAGAAACGAGCACTTTCTATTTTCCTTTTCCCAGAGCAATCTGGGACCAAAGCCATCAGTGCAAGTCACATGATTCAGGAGTGAGCCTTCCTCACAAAACCAGGCAATAACTTAATTTGTTTAAAGCCCACGTGTGAAACTCAGATAAATAAGATTGCTTGGCTGCGCAGCCATATGTGCCTAGACACATACCCAAGCTTTGCATTGAGAAGACAACTAGTGAACCCTGAAAGGATTATTAAAGAAAAACAACCGCAAGTGAAGAGTGGGTTACTTATGCGCAGAGTATTCTTAGTGCTAATGAGCAGCCAGAGCAGAGGACCTGACAGTGAAAAGAACAAATTTAGTGTGGCGGTAGTATAGCCATCCACCTTGGTTTGGTTCAAAGCTAAGCATGCACTGACTCTGAGGGCGAAAAGTGTAACATTTCTTTTAAAAGAGCCACCTTAGTCATATCATTGGATTTGCAGCTGTGGGCAGCTGAAAGGATTTTTTTTTTAAAGTGTTTTGTCTTCCTGCCTGCTGACAGTCCTCCCCTTATAGATATTGAGCCTATTTGTTCAATTATCCAGTGGGGACCTATCTCAGAACAGTGAAAAAGCTTTCTGGCAGGAGCCATCATTTAAGTGATATTGGTTCTTGGGAAGTTAAGGTACAACAACATTAGCCTCAAGTCTGCCACGTCCAGATTGACATCACTGGTGACTTCAGGCAAGTCTCTGAAGCAAGGTCAGGACACCTAGTTGTTTCGGCTGCAGAGGGCATTATAGTGAAAAGTCACAAAGAAATGCCTTAAGTACAGTGACGCTAGCCTTAAGCTTCCCCACCTTCCAAATAGACATCACTGGTAACATCAGGCAAGGCTCCAAAACAGGATCAGGATACCCAGTTACTGTGGCTTCAGAGGGCATTACAATGAAAAATCACAAAGAAGTGCCTTAAATAAGGACCTTCCCTATATATAACTGTTTAGTTAGGTACCTCCTGGTTTAATATAGGGAAATGTCACTGTTGTTGCTTAAAATGAATGCAGCTGTCCCAGTCACCTTATTTTACAAATACTACCAGGTTCCCTTCCTACTGGAGCCCATGTATTTTTTACTGTACTGCTGTACCCTAAAGACACTCCTGCTTCTCTCTCAGTTGTAAGGCACAGTGAGTTACTATTGAGTTTTGGCTGCTGCCTCTCCCTTGTCTGTTCCATGTATCTCACTCCTAACTCCCTGTCTACTTTCCTCCAGCTGGGTAAGTCCAGTTCTGTCTCCTTTAGCACCCTCCTACTGCTATTTCACACACTGCACTCTTCTGTCTCACTGCTCTGATGAGAAGGAGTCGATGGACCCAAAGGAACCGCCAGCCCCTCCCGCACCGAGGCACCAGAGCCATGATGCCTTCGTAGCCATGAGGAGAGCCTTGTCCCCAAAGACATCCTCAACACCAGGTCTGGCTTCCTCTTCCCCCAAAGTGCCTGTGTCCACTTCTGCTTCCATCGTCCAGGCTAGGCATAGAGACCCTGAGCCTCAGGTAGCCCCACAGGGTGCCCCCTGCTCTTCTGAGAACTCCACAGAGGCTCCCACTGAGGAGGTCCCCAGGAAGAGATTGTGCAAGAGGAGACACTTGGACTCCCCACAGGAGTCTTTGACATCCGATACTGATTTGGATGAGTCAGAAGGGTCCCCACGATCCCCCTCTGAGGATATCTCCTTTGCAGAGTTACTCAAGATCCTTAGGCAGAGGGGTGATTGGCAGTCCAAAAGCCCTACAGAGGACGAGTCAGTTTTCCTGAAGGCTTTCGGGTCTCAGCCTCTACCTCTTGGGTGTCTCTGCCCTTCGATGAGCTTATGCAGCTGGTCTCAAGGAGGGCGTGGGAGTCACCAGAGTCCATGGAGCCTGTCCCTCGGAGGCCTAACAAGTTTATTTCTGCTCCCATAGATAAATCCTTTTTGTCCAAAGAAGTCCTTGTTGATGCCATGGTGGTGGCGGTGGCCACCAAAAAGGAAATGTCTGAGACTTCCTCGTCTATCCATCCTCCTAATAGAGAGTCCAGGATTATGGATAGATATGGGAAATGCATGTTTAGTTCAGTGACTTTTACACTCCGATCCCTGAACTATTTGACCCATTTCACTAGGTTGCAAAGAGATCTCCTTAAGGAGTTGGGAGATACTCTTCAGGGTACTGTAGCTGCAGGGGCTTCCGACAAAGTTGCCGCCCAGCTTGCTACCTTCAATTCCATTGTGAACTCGTCCATGCATCTCATTTCAAATGCACCTGATGGGACGAGTAGGGCAGTGGGTACAGAACCTGCTCTCAGTAAACATTCCTGGATGCTCTTGTGTTCCTTCGCGGAGCCTATTAAGTCTTCATTCGTGAACACCCCTTTTGATGGCTCATCTCTCTTTGAGCCTAAAGTGAAGGAAACTTTGACCAGGTGTGAACAGGAGGGAAAAACTCTGCTGTCAGAGTCACTTTTTCCACCCCTACTCGGCCTTACCTCAAAGGCGAGGAAAGTTGTGGTTCCGAAAAGCTCAAGGAGCCTTTCAGGACACACGTGGTGAACCCCCCTCTAGGGGCAGAGGAGGGGGTACTAATGGAAGACGCCACCCTTGCAATAGAGGGAGTCCGCAACACCAGGGTGACAGAGATCACTTCTCTGGTCAGCCCTATCAGTGCTCCTGAAAGGGAGCCCAACTGTCCTGCTCTGGGGGCAGTCGGGGGTTGCTTATCCTTGTACCCTGATGCCTGGCGAGATATAACAATAGACAGCTGGGTACAAAGTATTATTTCCAGAGGGTATTTCATACCGTTCTCCACTCCACCCCCACCTGCAAGGAGAATCCCAGATGTTCCACCCAGTTGCAGGGAACAAGCAACTATTGAGGTCCACAAGTTGCTAGAAAAAAAAGAATCATCCAGCCAATCGCAGCAGACCAAACAGAACCCGGAACTAACTCAAGATTCTTTTTGGTTCCAACGAAAACAGGGGACTGGAGACCCATTTTGGACCTCAGCAGACTCAACCAATTTGTGAAGAAAGAGAAGTTCCGGATGGTCATGTTACAGTCTATACTTCCCTTTTTAGGGAAAGACAATTGGATGTGCTCGATAGATCTCAAGGATGCTTACTACCACATAAAAATGGCCAGGCCATCCAGAGATCACCTGCGTTTCTGGCTGGGAGCCAGTCATTATCAATTTCGAGCCCTGCCCTTTGGTCTCACTACAGCCCTCAGAGTGTTCACCAAATGCATGGCAGTGGTCACGGCTCACCTGAGGCGTCTAGGATTCCAGGTGTTTCTGTACCTAGACGATTGGCTCCTTACCTCCACCACCAGGCATCAACTGATTCAGGCAAGGGAATACACCCTGACACTCTGCAACCACTTAAGCATTGCAGTCAACTCAGAAAAGTCTACCTTGTCGCCATTGCAGCATATCGTTTTTATAGGGGCAGAGTTAGACACTTCAACCACCACTCTCCGACTACCACTTGAGAGAGTCTTCTTTGTTGCCAGCATGTCAGCTCATTGGTATCGAAAGACAGAGCACCAGCCACAGAAGTTCTAAAAGTATTGGGTTTGATGGCTGCAGCGATCTTGGCTATACCATTATCAAGGATGCATATGCAGATTCTTCAATGGCTGCTGTTCACTCAATGGTCTTATCAGGAACTTCCAATGTCTCACACGATTTTAATTACAAACTCTTGCAAGAGAGATCTTCAGTGGTGGTTGACATCTCTTCATGTAACCATAGGACACCCATTTGTACTACCCACTCCAATAGCCACTGTGACCACGGACGCTTCCCTGATAGGGTGGGGGGGCATTTTCAGGGAAAGACTGCCCAAGCACATGTACGGATCAGGAGTCACATCTGCATATCAGTGTTCTGGAGATGAGAGCAGTACTTCTGGCGTTGCAGTACTTCCAGGATTCTCTTCCTCTAGGAACGATTGCAGTTCAGACAGACAGTATGTCAGTAGTCTCGTACTTGAACAAACAAGGCGGAATCAAGTCTTACCCCCTTTGCCGAGAAGCCCTCAGAGTTTGGCAGTGGGCTGTCTCCTCCCAGCGCTTTCTGTTGGCAATGCACATCCCGGGGAAATGCAACGTGATAGTAGACAAACTGAGCAGGGCAATATTGTTGCCACATGAGTGGTCCTTCTAGAAAGAGATTGCGGACAGGATTTTCCAGAAATGGGACCAGCCTTGCTGCGATCTTTTTGCCAGTCACATCTACATGAAATGCAGAAGCTACTTTTCCCTGACCCCCCCCCCGGACAAGCCCCGACAGACGCACTCTTACATGATTGGCTCCCGGGTCTCCTGTGTGCATTTCCTCCTATCCCGTTGATACCCAGATTTCTACAGAAAGCAAAATCTCTGGGAAGGACCTTCATTCTTATTGCCCCTCATTGGCCTCGGCAGATTTGGTTCCAATTTCTTCATCATCATCTCTTGGAGGATCCATGGATTCTGGACCCAGTTCTGGACCTTCTGACACATTCATCAGGGGACCTCCATCCTTCCTTGCAGTCACTGAAGCTGACAGCTTGGCTGCTCCAGTTCCCCTCATAGCCAGGCTTTATCATTTTTCCAATGAGACAAAACAGATCCTTTTGTCTTCCCATAAGCCGTCCATCAGAAGATTATATCTTTGTAAGTGAAAGAGATTTTCCATATGGGCTGCTAAGCAGAACATTGATCCTTATCAAGCTCCCTTGGCGTCCTCATTAGAATTCTTGACTATGATCTTTAATAAAGGAGCGGCAGCCGCAACAGTTTGGGTCCAGTTGGCTGCTATATCTAACGTTCATTTCAGAGCTGACGGGCTAAACATAATGTCCCACAAATTGTCCAAAGCCTTTCTCAAAGGAACCTTCCACATGAGGTCTCCAGTAAAAACTCCTTATTCTCCTTGGAATTTAAACGTTATGCTGTCTCATATATTTCTCCCCCCATTTGAACCAGCATCATTGTGTGATCTCAGATTTTTATCATGGAAAACCATATTTCCTGTGGCTATTACTTCTGCCCACAGAGTGTCAGAGCTTCAGGCTTTATCTATCAGCCCTCCTTATTTGAGTTTTCATGCTGATAGGGTATCTCTTAGGACAACCCCTTCATTTTTACACAAAGTTTGTTCAGAATCTAATATTAACCACGTCATTGAGTTACCAGTCTTCTTCCCTAACCATTCTAATAAATTGGAGTATATGCTGCGCAAACTTGACGTTCACAGACAGCTCAGATTTTATTTGGATAGAACAAAAGATATTAGGAAACCAGATCAGCTCTTTGTGTCATTCTCTGAAGCCAGAAAAGGTAGACCAGTGGCTAAAACAGCACTTTCTAAATGGCTATCTGATTGTATCACCTTTGTTTATTCAGCTGCTAATATGCCCTTACTACGCAAGATTAAAGCTCACTCAGCCAGAGCAGTTTCTACATCTTATGCATTCCAAGCCAAATTGCCCCTTGATAACCTTTCTGCTGCAGCCAGTTGGTCTAAACCTCATATGTTTATCACGCATTATGAAGTTGATAAGGCCTCCAGGGACAGGGCTTCTTTTGGGTCTATGGTCCTGAAGAATGTACTCCCGTGAGCCACCCGAGATTGAGGGTGCTAGGGATGCTACCCATCAGTAAAGAATGAACGTCGAGATTCAACAACTCCACATTAAGAAGTTATGTACTCACCGTAACATTCCATGTGAGTTGTTCCATCTTGCCTCATTCTTCCCTCCCTCCTTCCCCCACCTGGCTGATAGTTGACCTAGAGGTTGGTCTCATCCTGGTTGCTCAATTCTTCTTCCTCTCCATGGGAGGGTAGTTCACTTATATGGCTATAGTACATGCAGCAAACAAGATCTGAGGTAATTCCAGCAGTGCATAATGGGATAAGGGGCTTGGTCTCGAGCTACTGGTAAACCTCGAGCTTTGCAAATGGCCGTACTGGAGCCGATGGATCGGCTCCGAACCCATCAGTAAAGAATGAAGGCAAGATGGAACAACTCACATGGAACGTTATGGTGAGTACATAACTTCTTATTATGATTTGTTGCAGTGTTCCACATGGAAATAATATAACAACTTTAGAAGAAAACCTGTCCTGGGCAACTAATTGTGTACCTTATGAAAAGATCATACTGAGTGATGTAAATATTGACTGGCAAAACCTTACATCAGACTTTTCTTCAGCAAATATAAACCTTTATGGTTACACACAACTTAAAACATCCACATACATACACACAGTAGATTTATTAATATCAACAGTAAAGGTTAATTTCTAGACTGGATACGGGTCTCTGACCCTAGCGCATTTACAACCTCTGGAACTTATCCAAATTCACTTAGCAACCACCTTCCAGCTTATACCCATAGAAATACCACCCACCAACCTAACACTCACCAACTTAAAGCAACCCGAAACTTTTCTAGATTCAATATAGACTCCATCAGCAATACTTTGAAAGCCTTTAATTGATATGTCCTAAAAACTATTCCACTCATTGAGGAGGTTAGTACTTTAAATGCCTTCTTCTTAAATACTTAAACATTTAAGGGTTTTCATGGAGTGGGTTACCGTGGAAATCAAACTTTTCACTATGTGGGAAAACAGTGTTTCCTCCTGTTCTGATACATTTCCTTTAACAAGGAAGATTCCTGCATACCTTTACACCATTCAGTCTGATTCTGCATGTAGTTGGAAAGCACAGGGGTAAATACCAGTGCTGACTGAGAAGAGTCATTTTTTTCAGCCTTCCAGGACCCAGACAGAGCAAAAAGCTGTGTTAGTACAAGCCAAAGAAGTCAGTCTCTGTTAGGTTGTAATGGCATTTGGTTTTATTTCAGGATGTAGCTTCTTTTTAAACCCCCTTCACCTGCCAGTTAATTTGCCAGGTGTTTCCAAAGTGATTGAAGTCACAAGATGTATTTTCTTAAATGGACGGAGTTTTTTTTTGTTTTGGGAGAAGGGGGTATGCTGTTCAATCTCATTTGGTTAACTTGCAGGTGATCTTGACCTGTCTTATTTGTTAATTTAGTCCACATTCAAGCTGCATTTTTCTGACATTTCCTGCCATCATGACTTGAAAGGGCAGGAGTGTGGTTCATCAATGCTGTAGCTCCTTAAATAGTTTTGCAACTTCCCCCCCTTTTTGAAGTATACCTGTCCTACTTGGGACTTGAACTTCATTATTGGCAGGCTTGGTAGTCTTCCATTCATATTGCATGTTAAGGTAGCATTGAAGTTCATCTCATGGAAGCGTATGATGTGAAGTTCTATCTCGCCATTCATTCTTACTGACTGGTTCGGAGCCAATCCCTCAGCTCTGAGTCGGCCTGCTATAAAGCTCGAGGTCTTCAAATAGCTCGAGGCCAAGTCCCTATCCCATGATGCACCTATTGTTACCTCAGATCTAGTTTGATGCTGCAACAGATCAGAGGTTCTCACTAGCTCGGGCCAGTAAAACCTTACTTTTACAAATGTTTCTTATTAATATTGATAACTTTCACTGGATAGTAGTTTTAGATACTTTTGTAAGCTCTTGTAGCTTAATAGTGTATTTCCCTTTCCCTTCGTGTACTTTCTTATAAATTTCTAGTTGGCCTCTTTTTTTTTTTTTTTCTAGGCCAACTTTAAAGAACATTATATCAGTGGCTTTCTGTCACTGTTATCTTGTTCGTATACTTAGTGTGTGCTTAGTTAGTGACCTTTTGTCACAGTTTTAAAAATTTTAGATAAGGTTTATTTTATTTAGAGTGTGCTTAGTTTAGAATCTTTAGATAAGGTTTAGTGTGTGTGGAATAGCAGCTATCTTTATCACTATAGTATAGTCTGCTTAGCATTTAATATTGTGTGCTTTTAGACAGAGTTTTCTGTCACAATTAATGTTTTATCTGTCTCCAGATAAATACTTGTTGTGTGTGTGTGACTTTAGTCTAATTTTTTCTAAAGTCTTTTGACTGTGTTACTGTTCAATGTTCATAGTGTTTAGTTTGACAGTAATCTTTGTTAATTCTGTGTTTGGTACAATATGGCTGACCAAGATAAACATCCCAAGTCAGGATTTAAAAAATGCCCCAAATGTGGCCAAAAATGTGTGTCACTGACGGTCATGTCAATTGTGTGTATTGTTTAGGAGAATTACATTTACAGGATAGCTGCTCCATATGCCATTCTTTCTCTTCCAGGGTTCTCCAGGAGAGAAAGAGGAGGTTGATAGAGGTTTGCTGAAACCCTCTTTCCAAGAAGCTTTGAGCGACCAAGATGGATCCAGCAAGTCCTCAAAGTCTTCTAAGACTTCTGAGACATAAAAATCCAAAAAGTCTCCATCGGCTCCACAGATATTGGAGCCGGCCGCCTTATCTTTTTGGAGCCAGTTCCCAGTCCTGGAACCGGTATCCGAAATACCTAAGTCTCCTCTATTACAGTTGGTACCACCTTCAATCCATTCATTTCAATCTTCTATTAGTCTTTCTGATCTGGATGTGGATCGTGTGGTGCAGAAGCTGTTACATGCACTGGCCTTTGCAAAAATATTATCAGCTCCAACCCAAGTGGCTTCGGAGCTGAAGACCCTTATGCCAGCTACAACTCTTTCTCCTCCAAGCGGTACCAGTCCTTTGGAGCCAGAGGAGTCGGACTTGTTGATTGTGGAGCCTTTGGAGCCAATGCCTGCTCCAGTGTCCTTGGCTCCGTTTACTCTGATGTCCTCGGTGCCAATTGAGGACTCTAGGAGTCGACACTCTCTGGTCGGGTCCGGGGAGGATAGTCGGACCGACTTTTAAGCTCTGACTTTGCCTCTCGGGGCCTCGGCTCGGATGAGCTTGGATCCTATCTCGGGCTCTGAGCCCACTGTCCTGGTGCCTGGGGTATCGACTGTTTCTTCGGATCCGTCGGTCCCTTCGCATCGGAGCATGGGTGCCTTCGAAGCCATGAGGAGAGTTATGCCTCCTAAGACATCCTCGACCTCAGGTCCAGCTTCTTCCTCCCCTAAAGCACCTGTGTCTGCTTCTGCTTCACAGATGCTGGCCAAGCATAGAGACCCAGTGCCTCAGGAAGCCCCATTGGGTGGCCCAAGCTCTTCTGAGACCTCACCAGAAGCTCCCACTGATGAGGTTCCCAGGAAGAGAGTTTGTAAGAGGAAACCTCTAGACTCCCTGACATCTGATACTGACTTGGATGAATCAGAAGGGTCCCCACAGTCCCCCTCTGAGGATATCTCATTTGCTGAGATACTAGAAATCCTTGGGCAGAGGGGTGACTGGAAGTCCAAAAACCCTACAGAAGATGAGTCTGTTCTCCTGAAGGCTTTCTGGTCTCAGCCCTCCACTTCTTGGATGTCTCCGCCTTTCGATGAGCTGATGTAGCTGGTCTCACGAAGGGGGTTGGAGTCTCCGGACACCATGGAGCCTGTCCCTAGGAGGCCTAATAAGTTTATCTCTGCTCCCCAAGACAAATCTTTTTTTTGACCAAAGGTGTCCCAGTTGATGCCATGGTGGTGGCGGCAGCCACCAAAAAGGAAATGTCAGAAACTCCCTCTTATATCCATCCTCCTAACAGAGGCTCCAGGATCATGGATAGATATGGGAAGTGCACTTTTAGTTCAGTGACATTTGCACTCCGTTCGCTCAACTTCTTAACCCATTTCACGAGACTACAAAGAGATATCCTTGAAGAGCTGGGAGATGCTCTTCAGGGTACAGTGGCTGCTGGAGCTTCAGCCAAAGTTGCCTCCCAGCTTGCTACCCTCATCTCCATTCTTAACTCGTCCATGCCCCTCATTTCTTATGCAGCTGATGGAACGAGTAGGGCAGTGGGCACAGGAAATGCTCTGAGGAGACACTCCTGGGTGCGCTTATGTTCCTTCACGGAGCCCTTCAAGTCATCATTTGTGAATACCCCTTTGAGGGCTTGTCTCTTTTCAGGCCCAAAGTCAAGGAAACTTTGACCAGGTGTGAGCAGGAAGGAAAGACACTGTCTGCCGTCGGAGTCAGTTTTTGCACCCCTACCAGACCCTACCCCAAGGGTCAAAGGGGAGGGAAAATGTGGTTCCGAAAAGCCCCAGGAGCCTTTCAGGGCACACGTGGTGAACCCCCCTCCAGGGGCAGAGAAGGGGGCAATAATGGAATATGCCAACTTTGCGGCATAGGGGTCCACAAAACCAGGGCGACAGAGATCACTTCTTTGGCAAGCCCTACCAGCGCTCCTGAAAGGAGGCCCGACTGTCCTACTCTGGAGGCAGTTGAGGGTCGCTTATCTTTTTACCCAGACTTCTGGCTCAAAATAACAAATGACAACTGAGTACAAGGTATCATTTCCAGAGGATACTTCATTCCTTTCACCACACCCCCTCCACCGACAAGGAAAATCCTGGACGTTCCACCCAGTTACAGGGAACAAGCAACAGTAGAGGTCCAAATGTTGCTAAGAAAAAAAAGGTCATCCAACCAGTCCCAGCAGACCAGACAGGATCCAGAACTTACTCAAGATTCTTTTTAGTTCCAAAAAAGACAGGGGACTGAAGACCTATATTGGACCTCAGCAGGCTAAACAAATTTGTCAGAAAAGAGAAGTTTTGGATGGTCACGCTTCAGTCAGTACTTCCCTTCTTAGGGAAAGATAATTGGATGTGCTCGATAGATCACCAGGATGCATACTACCACATAAAAATGGCCAGACCATCCAGGGATCATCTGCGCTTCTGGCTGGGAGCCAATCATTACCAGTTTCGAGCCCTGCCCTTTGGTCTCACTACAGCCCCCAGAGTGTTCACCAAATGTATGGCAGTGGTCACGACTCACCTGAGACGTTTAGGATTCCAGGTGTTTCCGTACCTAGACGATTGGCTCCTCACCGCCACCACCAGGCATCAACTCATTCAAGCCAGGGATTCCACTCTGTCACTCTGCAGCCAGCATTACAGTAAACTCAGAAAAATCTGCCTTGTTGCCATCGCAACATACCATTTTTGTCGGAACAGAACTGGATACCACCACCACCATGCTAAGATTTCCAGTAGAAAGAGTCTTACTACTCCATCAGCAGGTCCGCATTCTAATATCCAAAAACAAGGCTCCAGCAGTGGTCTTACCACGAGCTTCCCATGTCTCACCTGATAACGATCACAAATTCCTGCATAAAGGATCTTCAGTGGTGGTTGACCTCATTTCATGTCATGATAGGACGTCCCTTTGTTTTACCCCCACCAGCAGCCACAATGACCATGGACGCTTCCCTGATAGGTTGGGTGGGGCATTTTCAGGGAAGGACAGCCCAAGACACATAAACCGATCAAGAGACACATCTGCATATCAATGTCTTAGAGATGAGAGCAGTGCCTTTGGCATTGCAGTACTTCCAGGACTCTCTTCCTCTGGGTACGATTGCGATTCAGACAGACAACTTGTCAGTGGTCTGGTACTTGAACAAACAAGGAGGAACCAGGTCATATCTCCTTTGTCGCAAGGCCCTAAGAGTATGGCAATGGGCTATATCCACCCA
Source organism: Protopterus annectens (assembly GCF_019279795.1). Classification (NCBI taxonomy): domain Eukaryota; kingdom Metazoa; phylum Chordata; order Ceratodontiformes; family Protopteridae; genus Protopterus; species Protopterus annectens. The sequence goes on from NC_056745.1 coordinate 47,183,809, forward strand.
GTGCTTTCTGTTAGCAACGCACATCCTGGGGAAATCCAACGTGATAGCAGACAAGCTGAACAGAGCAATTTTGTTGCCCCACGAGTGGTCCCTCAAGAAATAGCGGACAGGATATTCCACAGGTGGGGCCAGCCTTGCTGCGACCTTTTTGTCAGTTACATGAACATGAAATGCAGAAGCTACTTTGCCCTGATTCCCCCTTCGGGAGAAGCCCCAAGGGACGCACTCATTCACGATTGGCCACCGGGTCTCCTCTGTGCATTTCCACCAATCCCGTTGATACCCAAGGTTCTACAGAAAGCAAAACCTCTGAGAAGGACCATCATTCTAATAGCCCCTCATTGGCCTTGTCAGATTTGGTTCCCCTTCCTTCAACTTCATCTTTTGGAGGACCTTTGGATTCTGGACCCAGTTCTGGACCTTCTTACGCACTCATCGGGGGAACTTCATCCATCTCTGCAGTCTCTGAAACTGACAGCTTAGCTGCTCCAATTTCCATCATAGCCAGGTTCCATAACCTTTCCAATGAGATGAAGCAAATTCTCTTACCCTCTCATAAATCTTGTACGAGGAAGCTATACATTAGCAAATGGAAACATTTTCTATATGGGCCTCTAAAAACAATATTGATCCTTACCAAGCCCTATGGCCTCTATTTTACAGTTCTTGACCATGATTTTCAATAAAGGAGCGGCAGCAGCAACTGTTCGGGTTCAGCTTGCTGCCATTTCTAATTTTCATCTTGGATTCGAAGGATTGAATATTATGTCACACAAATTATCCAAAGCCTTTCTCAAAGGGACCTTTCATCTCAGACCACCTGTGAAATCTCCCTCTTCCCCATGGAGTCTAAATTTTATGCTTTCCCGCATTATTCTTCCTCCATTTAACCAGCTTCCTCATGTGACCTCAAGTTGTTGTCATGGAAGACTATCTTTTTAGTAGCTGTTACTTCTGCCCGCAGAGTGTCAGAGCTTCAAGTCTTGTCCATTAAACCTCCTTACTTGATTTTCCATGCTGACAGAGTCTCACTTCGAACAAACCCCTCCTTTTTGCCTAAGGTTTGCACTGAAACTAATCTTAACCAAATTATTGATTTGCCAGATTTCTTCCCCAATCACTCCAATCTAGAATACATGCTGCACAAACTTGATGTTCACAGACAGCTCAGATTTTACTTGGATAGAACAAAAGATTTTAGGAAATCGGAACAGCTTTTTGTTTCCTTTTCAGACTCCAGGAAAGATATGCCAGTGGCTAAAACAACTCTGTCTAAATGGTTATTTGATTGTATCACATTTGCTTATTCGGCTGCCAATATGCCTTTACAACACAAAATGAAGGCTCATTCAACCAGAGCAGTTTCTACATCCTCTGCTTTTTCTGCCAGACTTCCTATAAGATAACATTTGTGCAGTAGCCACTTGGTCAAGACCTCATACCTTTATCACTCATTACATAGTTGACAGGGCCTCCAGGGACAGAGCCTCCCTTGGATCCACTGTCCTGAAAAGTATACTCCCGTGAGCCACCCGAGAAAGATGGTGCTTGGGACGCTATCCATCAGTAAGAATGAACGACGAGATAGAACTACTTCACATAAAGGAGTTATGTACTTACCATAACGTTCCATGTGAGTTGTTCATCTCACCTTCATTCTTACGTCCCTCCCTCCTACCCCTCCTGGGCTTTTAGAAGACCAAGATGCGGGATCCATCCTGGTTGCTCAACCCTTCTGTACTTTCTCCTATGAAGTGATAGAATGACATATGGTATTGTTATACGCAGCAAACAAGATCTGAGGTAACTCTAGGTGCATCATGGGATAGGGACTTGGCCTTGAGCTATTTGAAGACCTCGAGCTGTGTAGTAGGCCGACTCAGAGCCGAGGGATCGACTCCGAACCCGTCAGTAAGAATGAAGGAGAGATGAATAGCTCACATGGAACGTTATGGTAAGTACATAACTTCTTTTTCTTTATGGTCATCACCTCAGCTCACAGGACCTCTGAATGTCAGGCCTTTATTCATCAGTAGCCCTTTCTAGTTTTAAGCATTGGGTGCCCAAGTGGTGTTATTATTGTCCTTAAATTGTTTTATTATATTTAGTACATACTTTAGTTTTTTTAACCTTTAAACTTAGATTGTTTGAATTTTGATCCAGTTTATAAAGTGTGCTTTCTGAAAAAGCACGATAATTGTTTCCCAGTAACTTATTAAAGCAGCTGTAAAAAAAAAAAAAAATCCAACAACCAAAAACAAAAATGTAAACATGAGCAGCAGAAATAAACAATCTAGACAGGCAGAAACTAAGTGCAATATTTGCAAAGGATGCCATAAGATTACCTTAAATTGTGAAGTAAAACTTTTGGAGGTTTGTAGTCTGTATATGCCAGTATCTGTCCGGCTTTTGTAGCAAAGGATGATCAATGGGTTGGGATGATATGGAGAATTAAGTCAAGTCATAGAGATCCAGTACATCTGCTTGACTCATCAGAACTCCTGTCACACTAGCTTATTCACAGTAACCCATAAATGACAACTTGAGTACATGTAATCTTATAATGCATGTGCTGAAGCTCATCATATTGTTATTGTGATGCTTTAGTGTTTATGCAGGGAAGGGAAATCCCACCTGCACCTAATGCAAAGGACTTTGTCCCCCCCTCCCCATACATCATTATTCTCACTTAGAGGTTACTGCACTTCCCATAAAGAGAGAGAGAGATGGGTTTTCCTTACCTGTTAATTATCTCTGTTTTCCAAGACATTTTGACCTTTGATCACCCACATGTCGTGCATATGTTAACAACCTTGCTTCTTTGAGAAGCGAGCAATGAAACACAAATAACTGGCGTCTACAGCTGTTAATGCCTGAGCAACTTTGACTTGAGTTGAGGTAATCCATGCAGTTGACCGTAACCCAGGAAATTGTGACATATAGCACCTTCTTCTGAGTAGTGTCACAGTACATGTCTTATATTTCACTGTTTCTGTACTGCGCTGTGTAGCACCCTGCCCCTTATAATAAAGACGATGTCCAGAGTGCACCTGAAATGGAGAACAATAAAATATGTTCAGCTTAAGACTGGTAGCGTCAACAAAATATGAAAATTCTGTAGTGTTTTTCTTTTTCTTTTTTTAAATTTGTGCACCTTTTCCATAAACCAACCTACCTCATTGACATCACCATTGAATGTCATTCAAAGACCAGAGCCAAAGTTTACTTTTACGCATGTAACTGCAGCTTTGTTAACAGCAGATACTGTGAATGAATATGCTGCACTGAAACACGCTGCAAAGCCTGCTTATTGTACCGCTGTAAACACACTGCAAAGCCTGCTTATTGTACCACTGTAAACACGCTGCAAAGCCTGCTTATTGTACCACTGTAAACATGCTGCAAAGCCTGCTTATTGTACCACTGTAAACACACTGCAAAGCCTGCTTATTGTACCACTGTAAACACGCTACAAAGCCTGCTTATTGTACCACTGTAAACACCCTGTAAAGCCTGCTTATTGTACCACTGTAAACACGCTGCAAAGCCTGCTTATTGTACCACTGTAAACACACTGCAAAGTCTGCTGATTGTATTACTGTGTTTTTTTACAGATTCATGTAGTAACGGCAGAGGAGGAGGCTTCTGCTGCATATCCCTTACACCAGGTAAGTTAGTTTGGAAGTAAACAAATGCTCGGTCTGCATATAAAACCTCAACAGGATGGAGTGTAATAGCTCAGCACTACATTTCTTGTTTACTGTGCTGCTAATTGTGATGACAAGATTTAGCAAGAGAAGTTTTAGCTCAGTCAGGCAGAAAGTCCTAATGAGTAAATTCTAGTCTGCAAGGAAAATGCTGACAGTTTGAGTTTATGGGCCATGATGTAATGTGAGAACTAATGACAAATGTTTTATGTCTTTTAAAGATTGTACTGCTCTGTGGCCTGTCATACAACAAACAGGACATTAATAGTGCTTTATGGCAGGGTGCATTTCTACCATTTGAAGACGTTCCTGGATGCACTGAAGATGCATTTGGTGGGATTTGGTGTAGCAGGAATGTATGAAAAAATGGCTGAGCTTTGTAAAGTTATGGGGCCATGAGTATGATCCAAATGATCGTATATTAGTTAGCTGATCAGATTATGGGGGAGCAGCCTGTGGAGATTAGGAATGGATTGCCATTGTGGCTTGCTCATCTCTGGGGGAAGGAAGTAGTAAGGCCTAATGCTGCACTGCCACCTGGTGAAAGACAGATGAGTATATGTAAAACAGGAGACTGTGTGACACATGCCATGCAATGCTGCTTGCACTGCAGGTCAAATTGGCACACTTGTATAAGCAAAGTCCGGCCTGTAGTCTGTGCTTTTGTAACAGACAACATGGCTATGAGAATGAGGGATATAGGATTTAAGAGAAATTCCCAGTAAAGCACCAAGAATGACACCACACCAAGTACTACACTCAGTTACATTCTAACCTCTTAATAGGTGGCCCCAGTCTGGGGGGGAGGTGAAGCCAGACTTTCACACATTGTCAATCAGGAGATTTTCTTCGTGTTTCACTGTTGCAGTCATCACATTTGGGTTATCTGCCTGCATGTAGCCCTCAGTCATCCTGAATACCAGAGTCTTGGGATTTCTCGTCGGATGCTGTTGCTTCTTCCATGACGTCAGGTCGTCAGGGATATAAAACATGCAGCTAACGTCATTACATCAGCTTTTCTTGCCGTGCAGTGTCCGAAGCAAAAGCAGTTTGCAAGTGCCGGTCAACCGCCTCCTGAAATTTTCATTTTTTGAGTTTCAGACCTGAAGTCTTCTAAAAGATAAGTACCCTGTTGGGGATCCTTTTTTCTTGCTCTAACCGATGTCAGAAAGTTAATAATTGTCTTGCCTGTGGAAAGCAAATACCTCACAGAGATTTTCATTCTTACTGAGTCACCTGTTTAGGCCCAGACCATGACATTCCTCGATGTCGGTGTTGTGCCTTGTTCAATGCCCGAACTATTCATCGTTGGGCTATTTTTATCACTAAATTCTTTTGCTCTCATTCTCCATATTCCGAAATGGCTTCGATAAGCCATTCGACTACCGATCTTCAGAAAAAAACATCAGGATAAAGACAGAGACAGACCGCATAGGTCCAAAACTATCGACGACGCTTCCATTAAGCTAGTTGCCAGTCCGCCAGACCTCAGTGAGGTGCTTTTGCAGCCCCTGATACCCACTTCTGCAGATTTGCAGGCCTCTACTGAGACCCATTTGGAGTCCGGTATGCCGCGAGATGCTTCTTCGACTGTGGAACCTGCAGCTGTCACTACCTTGGATGGGTCCGGAGCCGCTGTGCAGGCATCGGCTTCTGAGGGTGTATTCAGGCCTTCCGATGTTCATATTAAACCAACGACTTCTTTTCAAACCAAAAATACCAAATTTCTCAGGCCCAGAGTTTGCAATATGCCTAGTTAACCGACGACCAAAGCGCATTCTCAGGCCCACATGCCTCAGAAACAAATGCTTAGAATGGCTGAAGATCTTATTACTTTAATTAGGGGAAGCCAGCCTTCCCCCTCAAAAAGACCAAGAACTGATTTTCCTTCTTATTCTTCAGATCATGAATCTGTTGACGCTGATCCTTCTGATTAGCAGGACATACCCTTATCTACCTATGAGGATTCTGATGCAGAGGATTCCATTCCTTCTGCTTCCCCACCAGAAGATTTTTCTTTTGGTGAAACCCTGCATACCCTTAGAGAGCATTTCCGCTGGGAGTGCCAGGACTACCCACAGTCCAAAAAGAGACTCAGGGAATTTTTAAACTTGCCTCAGCACAGGCCTCTAGCTATCTCTCCTGTTCTGGATATTGTAGAAGATGTCTTTTTGGAATCCAGCCTTACTCCTGATACTTTGCCTCCAGCTCCCAGGAAACCTGACAGGTACTACAGAGTACCTGACTCCCACAACTTCCTCTTTAAGAATCCTGCTGCGGATCCAGATACCATTTCCCAGGGACCTAAAGGCATTAAGGCTACAACAGCCAAAAACCCTACCCCTTCGGACAGGGACTCTAGGGCTTTAGACAGATGGGGTAAGAAGGTATACACCTCTGCTGCTCTTGCCATCAGGGCTTTAAATTGCCAGTTTCGTATGTTAAAGTATCAGCAACATGTTATGGAGCTAATTAAACAGAAGATTATGTTGATTCCTGATTGTGCAGAACATAAAGAGTTACAAGAGTTCATGCATTCTGCTAACTAAGTTTGAAAACATACTTTGCAATGTGGTTTTGATGCCTTAGAAGCATCTTGCAGGGCTGATGTCACTGGGTCTGTTCTTACAAGGCATGCTTGGTTTAAGGAACAAATCTTCAGGTACAGCCACCTAGATTCGGTAGGCATTGGCCTTCTAAAAAGTGGTCCTTTCCAGTCCCTCCCAGACCTTCTCAGTCCAAACCCAGGGGCAGCAGACCACCAAGATTACAGTGTCAGGGTATGCACAGATCTAAGCAATGGAGTGCTCCCACCTCTAAAACAGGGAGTAGTAAGCCATCATCCTATGGTAAACTTTCGCAGTGACTTATCCTTAACTCTTCCAAGCCTTGCCCAAGTACTTGCACCCTTAGGAGGAAAACTTGCCCTGCATGCAAAAAACTGGGAGTACATCACCCAGGATAGATGGGTCTTGAACATTGTATCCCAGGGATACAGATTCTACTTCCACTCACTGCCAACCCTAAGCGCATGGCCAGACCTCCTCCCCCAAAAGCAAGTACTTTCTCTTCTCAGTATCAAGGCTATTCAGCCTGTCCCAGCAGAGCAAAAGGGACAAGGTTTTTACTCCAGACTGTTTCTGGTGCCCAGAAAAGAAAACTCTTGGTGCCCTATCCTGGATCTGTCTATTTTCAACACCTTCCTGGTGGTTCCAAGATTCAAAATGCTTACTGTCCAACAGCTGCTTCCCATGCTAGCCAAGGACTCCTAGCTAGCCACCCTAGACTTAAAAGAAGCTTATCTGCACATCCCCATAAGGGAATCTTGCAGGAAATATCTACATTTCAGAGAAGGCTCTATGCAGTATCAGTTCTCTGCACTTCCCTTTGGCTTATCTACTGCGCCCACGGTATTCACAAAATGCCTAGCTCCAGCCATTGCATATTGCAGGCAGAGAAAAACTCAAATTTACCCATACTTGGACGATTGCCTGATTCAGGCGGACAGTCAGGAATTGCTACTCCAGCACCTTTGTAAAGAGACTTCTCACTTCACTGGGGTACACCATCAACGGAAAAAAATCACATCTGGTACCCAGTCAACAGATTGTATTCCTAGGAGCAAGCTTGAACACAGCTTCCCAGATGGCATTCCTCACTCCAGAAAAACAAATTTATTTGACAAACTACTTCAGTCTACTGGCCACCAAAACCCAGCTATCTGCAAGAAAAGTACTGCAAGCCGTAGGGTTCATGGCCTCTTGCATTCTACTAATTCCATATGCAAGACTGCATATGAGGAAACTTCAATGGTACTTAAAAAGTTTCTGTGTCAACATTCTCAGGACCTGGAAACAATGATTCCTATCATTCCTTGCCTAAGGGCAGAGTTCCTTTGGTGGGCAGAGGCCTGCCACCACAACAAAGGAATCCCTTTCACTCAACCCCCTGCCACCCAAACCCTAACAACAGACGCATCAGACTATGCATGGGGGGCTCACATGGCAGGACAATGCATTCAAGGCAAATGGAGCCCAAAGCAAATGCACCTGCATATCAATCAAAAAGAAATGTTAGCTGTACGGAATGCTCTGACAGCCTTCAAATGCCTTATTCTTCCAGGGCAACTATTGATAAAGACAGACAACACCACAGTGATGTGGTGCATAAAACAAGCAGGGGGGAACCCATTCCTACCCACTCTGCAGGTTAGCCATGGCTGTGTGGAACACAGCCTTGAGCAATCAAGTGCACCTGCAAGCTCAATTCCTGCCAGGCAAACTAAATTCACTGACAGACGACTTAAGCAGAAATCTAATGGACCCACACGAGTGGAAACTGGAACCCAAATCATTCAAGCTTTTGATCCACAGGTGGGGGGCACAGGAGGTGGACCTCTTTGCTTCCCCTCAGAACTATCAATTGAGCAAATATTGCACCAGAACTCTACAGCCAAGTATGAAAAGTGGATGCCCTGTCCTTTACACGGGAAAACCTCTCAATCTATGCCTTTCCCCCTCTGCCCCTCCTCTCGAAGGTTCTACTAAAGATCAAATAGGACAAGCTAAGGACAATCCTTATTGCACCAGACTGGCCATGCCAGCACTGGTACCCACTTTTGCGCAGTCTGACAGTACTGCCACCATGGCACCTTCCTCAAACCCGCTTCCTGCTGTTGCAGCAGGAGGGCCAGATTCTGCATCCTCCGCTACAAATCCTGAACCTAGCAGCCTGGCTCATCCCCTGAACTCATCACCAGCAACCTTCAGTAAACAGGTGCTGGATGTCATCCTTGAGGCAAGGAGGCCTAGTACTAGAAAATCCTATTCAGAGAAGTGGAAAAGATACTGTTCTTGGAGCCAGTCTCAAGATGGACACAACTGTGCCCAGCTTACCTCATATACTAGATTACTTAACAGAACTGCTCCACAAAGGCCTATCCTTCTCTTCAATTAAGATTCATGCCTCGGCCATCTCAGCTCATTAAAATACTGAGCCACCCCTTTTCTCTCATCCTCTGGTCAAACAGTTCCTGATAGGAGCCAAAAATTTAAGACCCCCCAGGAGAGCTCCCACTCCAGCCTGGGACCTTAACTTTATATTGGAAAAACTCACGCTTCCACCCTTTGAACCTGCTGCTTCAGCAGAGTTAAAATTCCTCTCCTGGAAAACAGCTTTATTTTTAACCATCACTTCAGCAAGAAGAGTGTCTGAATTGCAGGCCCTTATGACATTGGAAACCTTCATTATCTTCCATGAGGACAGGGTTTCCCTCAGGACTAACCCATCATTTATGCCCAAGGTGGTATCTAGTGTGGCTTTAAACCAATCCATTCATTTGCCAACCTTTTTCCCTAATTCTCAGAATAAAGGGGAAAGGATCCTGCACTCCCTCAACGTGCACAGGCAGCTTAGGTTCTATCTGGACAGGACTAAACCTTTCAGAAAATCTGACCAGCTGCTAGTCAGCTTTGCTAAAGGGGCAGAGGGCAAGGTCATTTCAAAGCAAACCATTTCTAAATGGATAGCACACTGCATCAATTTCTGCTACAAACACCATGGGAAATCTGCCCCACAGGGGATCAGAACACATTCCAGTAGGGCTACATCAACCTCTACAGCATTTCTCAGGGGAGTTCCTACCAGGGACATCCTGAAAGCTGCAACCTGGAGCTCTGTACACACCTTTACCAAGCATTACCACTTACCTATCTTTTCTAAATACAGAGCTGGATTTGCCACAGCAGTCTTACAGGGCCTGCTTGCCAGCCCTAATGCTTCTTGACTGCCTCCACCCATCCTCAGCTTTGGGAATCAACCCAAGAGTGATGACTGCAACAGTGAAAGATGAAAAACATAGTACAGTTGTGTATACTTACCATAAATGTAGATGTTCAAGTGTTTTCACTGTTGCAGTCCTGGTTATCCTCCCTCCAGCCCCCTGACTTCTCTATACTTCTACCTATTCTTTTTTGTTTGTCCATATCTTATAACGTTGGTATTTACTTTCTACTGGGGGTGTTCCACACCATGTAATTGCTTCCTATTGTGGGGGCTCCTGACATATGGGGCAAGAAAAACTGATGTAATAGCGTCGGCTGCATGTCTTATACCCCTGATGACCTGAAGTCATGGAAGAAGTGACAGCATCTGACGCAGAAATCCCAAGACTCTGGTATTCAGGCCGACTAAGTGCTACCTGCAGGCAGAGAACACAAATGTGATTACTGCAACAGTGAATACACTCGAACGTCTACATTTATGGTAAGTGTACACAACTGTACTATCTTTGTCTCAGTGTTAATACAACATCAAGGGGGGGGTGTACAAAAATGCAGTAGCAAATGGCTCATTCAGCAGGATCCATTTGAAACTGTTGCAGAAGATAACACTGAATATCAGAAATAGGCTAATAGTAAAATATGCAGTAGTAAAGGTTTGCCTCAGTCCCTGTATTAAAAGAATGGAGAGATGCTATAGAGTGCTGGTCTAGAGGGGATATAGCAAAAACAAAAATCACCAAGTTAAGTGCAGGACTCATTATGGTATACCTAGGTGTCTTACCGCATATGGGTAACCTCCGGAATGAATTTTTTGTTGCATTACTGAGGACAGGTATGACAGTGTCCATTTACGAGAGTCCAGAAATTATAAATATGTGTAGATGATAATCAAAAGGACAGCTGAAAAATGCACTTTATTCTTCTGAATAATCCTTTGAGTCCAGGTTTATCTTCAAATGGAGGAATTATAACCCATACAGTGTTTCATAAAAGTAGGATTTTAATTTCATAACAGTTTCATAATCCTCTTATGTGCTTAGGAGTATGTTGCTCATTTCTTTTCATCAAAATATTCCACTGTTTTGTTGCTATCCCCAGCCTCAGAAGTTAGGTGAAAAGATTTTCCATATGATAGATTCTCATAGGTACTATGTTTTTGTATTCCATTTGCAAAGCCTTGTAAAAACGATTGCCAGGTTTTTGTTTCCTTTGCTCAGTATAGACTTGGTACAGCAGTTTCTAAGAAGAGCAAAGTGAACTTGCTTTTAAGTTGTACATTTTTCTGCTTCTTTGTAAGAATACATAAATAAACAATTTTCAGCAGGTCAGAAACTTTTCTGTAATGCTGGTAGCATATTAGCTTTCTTTAGGGAAGTCTGGTGGTAACATTTGTGAAGCTGAGAGCTGATATTCCATCTGTACTTTTACCTGGCATTATTTGAATGATATGCTTGCAAATGTCTCTTCATTCCTGTGGGATACAAGGATAAATTGTTTGGAATTCTACCTGAAGATGATGCTGAATTTACAACAGAAGAAAAGGGGAAGGGGGAGTTCTGTAGCCATGTAAGGTACTTTGATGATGATTGTTGATTTCCATAACAGTGTTACGACTCTTTATTCCCTGACTGTTTTTGTTGGGGGTGTGACGATTGGGGAGAGATGGGTGAAGGCTGCCAGCTTAGTCAAATAGAATTTGATATATAATTCTGGCATTTGTAAATAAATGTAAAATACAGGCATGTTTCTTGAGTGTAAAAGGATACTTTGAAATGTGGAACTGCAAAATATGTGACAACATTGCACTCTACTGTCCCAGTGAAGCATGTTGTGACTCTTTCATGTTAGAATTGGCTCCAGTGCGTCTGGATGAAGGTTTAATGCCCATTGTTTTAAGGCTAAAGTTTATGACCAGAATTTACATGTGGAAGGTGCTTTATTGCTCTAGTATCTGGTAGACTGTACATGTGAAATGCCTTGTATTGTTGTAAGTTTCTGAGCAGGTGTTAGATTGCTAAATAATGCAGTTTGTGGCCTGAGAACTCAGACCAGGTGTTAAGATGATGCAATGTGAATACTGGGAAAACCTAAGTGTCAGAAATTATGTAATTTGGGAGGGCCTTAGAGACATGTTTGTTATAGTAATGTTTAAAGACTATTTCTCACAAGAGACTGGGAGCATTTTGATCTTGGATATCTAACTCAGCACTCTGCCTTATGCTCACATGTAAGGTTTAGCACTGTGGTTTCTTGTAGGAATAGTTAAAGCTAGTAAAGATTAATTAGGTATTTTTCTTTGAAATCAGACCTGTCCTACTGTATTATTTTAAGTTTCTGTGTGATCTCTGAACTCTTAGATATCTCTGTGGTGTAGTAGTTTTGTCTTGTGTTTTAATTATTTATTATTAAATAGGGCGGCGCAGTGGTGCAGCGGTTAACGTTGTTGCCTCACAGCAAGAGGTTCACCGGTTCGATTCTCGGCTGGGGTGCCTTCTGTGTGGAGTTTGCATGTTCTCCCTGTGTTCGCGTGGGTTTCCTCCGGGTACTCCAGTTTCCTCCCACATTCCAAAGACATGCATCTGGAGCATTTCTCCCTGGGCCTCCGCTGAAAACAGGCTCTGTGGAACCTAGTCGGACTTTCCCGGTCAACAAATGATAAATAAAATTTTAAAACCTTCTACCTGTGGCTGGTTTATGTAGAGATAAATTATGCTTTAGAGTACATTATATATTTATAGAGTTTACTGTCTAAGCCCTTCCAATAATCCTAGTCTGAATAGTCACATTACCATTGGATAATAATATTGCACAGTAATAATTGGACACCCTTTTAAGGGCCTTTTAGTAGCTGATATTATTAGCTGGGTGGTGGCAGGGATTACTACCATATGGTCTGGGTAAAGGGGCACAGCTGGAGAATCTGTGTCAGCCTTTCCTAGGAGTGTTTGTGAAGTTGTATAAATACTTATCTCAAAGTGTGTGTGTCTGTGTGTGTCTGTGTGTGGTGTGTCAGCTACTTGGCAGGGACACGAAGCACTGGTTGGACAGAGAGGGTACTGGAGGTTTTAGCTTGCCCAGCTAGGCTGAGACCTGGACCCTATAGCTGTGCCAGTGGGGAGTCTTATTGGGGACCTGGTGAGCAAGGGAGCAACCAACCCCAGACTGACTGTGATCTCTGTGTGCACTTAAGGGAAATTGTACTTTACTGTGTGTATTAGTTATCCTTGCCTCTCTTCTTGGAGACAACCTAACCTCCCTGGTGTTAGTGGTGAGGATTGAGGCTCCTTGATTGCTGGGCCAGGGCTCGGTCGTCACAGGGAGTATGGTAATTTCTTCCATTTTATGTGTTCTAGCATATGAGTGTGTGAGAGTATGCTATATGGCTGCTGATGTGATTTTAATCAGAGACAGAAAATGGCAACAGCTCTGCTGTTCATTCTGCATAACGTTAGTGAAAGAGTAGCTGTTGTCAAGAAACACTGTAGTCTTCTTTATAGTCTGTCTGTATGCCTGATGCTCAAAACGTTATTTCCTTACTGTGGTTTACTTCTTGCTGTCCTGCTGAAGAGCTGTTTGTGGTTATTTAGAAATTACTTTAGTTATTCTGATCTGGTACCTGCATGTCAGTTGTTCACTGGGTGATTGCATCTGTTCTTTGACAGTGCACCAGTGTTTATATGGTGTTCTAGCACATAAAAGTTTTAAATGGAGTGCTTTTCTGCCTCATTTGTACTTGGTGATGCTGCCACCTGCTGGCCTCCCAGCTAACTGCATTTATTTATTTATTTTTATAGTTGTTAACTGGCTTAGGCTGTATGGGTTCTTAGAAGCCCTTTTTCAGCAGAAACCTGAGGAGAAAAGCTCCCAAAAAAAAAAGTTTAAGTAAACAAATAGTAAGAACAAAGATAAATCCAGATCACATTTTAAGTATACATACTTCTGAAGTATTTACATAACATGTAATAAAGGAATATATAGAATGGATACAATACAATGCATATATGTAAATTTTCACATAGTATGGCAAGAAACTAAGCAGAGATATGGTAAGACTAAGGTCAATGCATTGCTGAAGCAAGGTACTAGGCATGAAGTAAGTAAATATACAGATAACGTTGTGTGAACTTTGGAAGTTGATAAATAAATTAAAGAACAGTAATAACGGATTATTAGTTCGATTGCAGCCTGCAACTGCATTTTAGCTTGTACACAGAGTTGTGAATCTGTGTAATACAAAAGTAAAGAGGTAAAACCAAAATAGATGAATTACCAGAACAACAACAGTGAAATCAGCCAAAGGTGGTATCGGAGCTTAAATTTAAACCAACCTCATCATCTGTCTGTTTCTTTCAGGGGTTGAATATAAGCTTTTCATAGTCTGGATAAGCATTGCTACCTCAGGTTTTACCGTGAATGGGGTGCATAAGATCAGCAGTACAGATTACTTATTCACATTCCTCTCTCCACATAGAGATGGTCTGGCATTTACTAAGAAAACTCTTTTCACTTAGATTGATAAATCGTTTTCGTTTTCATCATCTGTCTGTTTCTTTCAGGGGTTGGAAAGGCCGCAGAAATACCTCACTAAAAGAATCACAGGCCTAAAGCAGATGCCCTACGCTGACCGCCTTAAAAAATCTCCAGCTATACTCTGTCGCATATCGTCTACTCAGAGGCGATCTCTGCTTAACATACAAGGCCATGTCAAACCCAGAGCTGTTGGACATGCTACACTTAAATGAATCCCAATCCCTCAGAGCCACACGCTCCAGGGATCTAAACCTTGTCATTACAATAAACAAAACATGCTGGAGGGATAGGTTCCTGACCCAGAGACTCCCCAGACTCTGGAATAGACTGCCCATACATGTCAAGCAGAGTGCCTCTTTGGTCCTCTTCAAAAGGAACCTTGACGATTGGATGGGAGAAAGGAAATTCACCCCGGGGATTACGTCAGTCGCCCTGCTAGACAGGGGTCCAGGGAAGTAAATAGTGTGGGAAGAAATAGCCAGGGAATTGTTATGGCTAGGCTTGTATAGGCCCTAGGGCTGATAGCCTAGTACCAACCTATGAACCTATAAATGCACTGTTTTTTTCCATGAAGCACTGTGCTAAACCACACATTGGAGAATGCTTCATTCAAAGAGCACTGTGCCATGGTCCTATGCTTAGAGCACTTGCTTTAAAAATGTATCCATTGTGGTCATTGTACTATCCCTGCTTAGTCTAGCAGTTGTTACTGCATGGATTTTGCTTTCATGCCTCCTGCACTCAGCTTTCTGAGCCCTAGTCTTTAGGCCTTTTTCTGTTCTTGACCCGCCAGGAGGTTTCTTTCATTGCATGGGATTCTTACCAACTGTAACCTACTGCAGAAGATTTCTAAAGACAGATTTGTACTAAGTTTATCAGTTGATCCAAGAGGACATTTTCTGCAGGGGGTACTTGTTGCCTTGCTGTCATCCTCCTGTGTATAGACCAGCCTCTCCTTCATTCGTCTGTGAATAGTTTTCCCTGTAAACAGGTCAGGTACATAATTTTTGTATCCTTGTATGTTTTGTTTTCTTTTCTTCCAGGTTGCTTAGTGGATGTAGTCAAACTGAGTGATGAGGGGATTTGGTGTGCTATCATAGCTTGACTTGTAATGCTGTGATATGCTGGCAGTAGGCACTGTTGCCCTTAGATTGGAAACAAGGAGACAGCAGGCAAACATTGTAACAAGCTTGAAATATCAAAGCAGGAAACCCAGCAGGTGTCTAATGCAGAAGACGTTCCAGTAGGCTATCTGAAGTGGTGATTTTTTTTTATGAGATTACAGAGTGGTCGAACAGGTGATGGGGAGCATGAGTATATGTTGTAACAGGAGAGAGAAGAAACAGAAAATAACACTGGTAAATAGAAAATGTAACTCATGGGCAGTGATGCATTGAAAGCAGAATATGAACAATTGTATACAGGTGATTGAAACCTAGAATGTGCTGGATAAAGGACATCTGATGAATCTAAATATAGGTGAAAAATGCATAAGTAATGAGGAAGTGCTTATAAAAATCCATCTCACGCAAATGAGATGTAAGAAATTAAAATTAACAAAAATATATTTCTTGTTAGAGAAATAGGAGGCAGTGTATGTGTGTGTGTATTTTGTTAGTGTGTTTTATTCAGACATGCTTTTAGTCCTATACTTCCTGAATGTCAGTCCCAGTCAGTCCTGAGCCCATCTCTTCCACTATAGTGGGTAACCCCAGCACAGAAACAAGAACTGGAGGGACCAATGTCCAGGCAGCCACAGAGGTAGTTTTTGCCATTGGCAGCATCCCTGCAATGAAGACATTTCTGTTAGGGAGCTAACCCTAATGCTGTTAGTGATGTGAGTACCCATATCTTTGCAGGGTGTTCTATTTTAGCAGACAGTCATGCTTCTATCCACATGCTAATGAGGTCTACCATCACTAGCTTAGGATCCTCAAGCCCACATTCTGTGTCCAGGCTTTTTGGTGCCTTGCAAGTGGCAGTTGATCAGCTGAGTCAAAAACTGTCGTGCTTCAAACTTTATGAAACCACATTAACCACTCATTGATACCCCCCTGCTCTTCCAGTGCCCAAGCTGTTACCATTCACTGACACCCTCCCACCTTCCTGCTCTTCCAGTGCCCAAGCTATTTTTTTAAGCTTGGGTTGTCTGGGTCGTATTGAGGGCTTTAAGCCTTTGTGCTGCTGGGACCCGCTGAGAAACAGATTATATTAACTTAATATCAAAAAAGAAAACTTATGAGGCAAAGATAAGTTTATTGTTAGAAAAGAAACAACATAAACACAGACATACTGATCGTCTGAATAGAAGGAATGAAGGTATGAAAAGTAAACAGAAAAATGGAACTACAAACAACTACAACTAAAAGTTAAAATGTGTATGTATGTATGTGCGTGTGTATATACATAGACAGCCATACACATAGGCAAATTAGGTGGCCACCTAGTGTAACATTTAGCTGGGGAGCTTTTCTGGCTTTCTTGTTTTCTGTCATTGAGTGAAAGTCAGAAAAAACTGCCATTGTAGCTTTCTATGACTGTTTGGAAGAGAGGTGTCCTTTAACTGCTGTAATTGTCAAGCTTCCAGCTCAGTCTCATAAATGAGCTACACAGTCAGGATTGGCTTTATAACTCTTGGGTGAGAATCGAATCTGAAAGTCTGAGTATTTTGAAGTTTATACCGAAAAGAGTGGATGCACTGAACACCTAATCAATAGCAGGTAAATCAAATCTAGTGGTTGGGGTGTAGATCTCTTAAGACGGATTTGATAGTAGAAGCAAAGTTTTTTTTTTTTTTTTTTTTCTGGTAGGCAACCAGATCTTATGGGTAATGGACTGTTTAAACTAACACAGATTTCTTGAGTAAGGTGGAGACTATCCCTAGTTTTGCAGAATGTCCCTTATTTTACCTCATATTTTTCTGCTATTCTGAGCTGAAATTGCCAGTTCAGACATATCCTTGAGGATTTATTCAGTAAATGACAGGCATTTGACTTTCAGATTTGATATTGTTCCGAAAAAGCATGTTAATTCTAACCATGTTATTCTAGCAATACTCTTTATATCTGTCCCTGATTTTGGAGCCTTTTTCCTCCCATTTATTTTGGCTATGTCTTTGATTCTTGTGATGAGGTTTATGTGTTTGTGTAAAATTATAGAATCAATTTTTGTTTATTATAGTCAGATGTCTGAGATGTACACAGTTAGCAAAGTGAGTATAATTTATGGGTATGGGAGCAGTCTGTGGATTAATGTTGTTTGCCCTGATTATGATCAGAATTAGACAGTCCCTGATCTTGCTCTGTCCCTGATTTTTGGGCCTTTTTCCTCCCATTTCTTTTGGCTATGTCTTTGATTCTTGTGATAAGAGGTTTATGTGTTTGTGTAAAATTATAGAATCGATTTTTGTTTATTGTAGTCAGATGTCTGAGATGTACACAGTCAGCAAAGTGAGTATAATTTATGGGTATGAGAGCAGTCTGTGGATTAATGTTATTTGCCCTGATGATGATCGGAATTAAACAGTCACTGATCTTGCTTGCAGGAGCAGAATCACTGATTGTGTTGTATTTTGCTGAAATCAGTATAAAATGATCATTGCTTTGATTACTGTTTATGTGTGCATTTGTTTGTGGGAGAGGTGATACAGTGGATGTGACTACTGTGTGTTGGTGTAAAATACATTATTGTTGAGACTTTTTTATTGCAGTTAGACATCTGAGGTGCATGCGGTCAACAAAGTGTTATTAATTGCTAGGGATGAAGGCAATATGTGGATAAATGCAATTTTCCTCCTGTTGTTGATCACAGCCCAGGCAGTCACTGATCTGAATTGGCAGGAGCATTGTCGCTTAGTGTATTGTATTTTGCTGAAATAGTGTAACATGGTTATTGCTGCAATTTATGCGTGTATATGTGCAGGTTTGGGTGGAAGGGTGTTGCAATGTAGCTGATTAACGAAGTTGGCCATAATTTCTTTAATTTTCCATCATAGTCGAACATCAGACATGCATACAATAACTGGCAATCTTTGGTGTCCTGGGCAGAATGTGAGTGAAAGCAGATGATTATTGGCATAGTGGTGCAGAGAGTTGCATATCAATGTCACAGGCCTTGGTTATCTGGTTAAAATCCCAAAGACCTGCCATTTGTGAATTGGCATTCCTCAGATTTACCTATAGTCAGCTGTGAAGGGTGACTCAGTGGTGCAGGGAGTAACATGTTCACGTCACAACAAAAGGTTTTCTGGTTCAGTTCTTAGCTGGTGTGCCTTCTGTACATACATGCATGTCCTTCCTGTGTTCATTTGCTTTTTCTCTGGGTACTTAGGTGTTCGTTCACATTCCAAAGACGTGTGAGCTGTTTTATCAATGCCATAAATTGTTTGTAGGTGTTTGTGCAGTGTGTATGTGATACAGAAGAAGGGAATGTCAGTCCACTTCTTTTCCTCTTTGCCTAGTAAACGTGGGAGATGACATTGGTTGTTCCTGAGGTTCTTGTAGGAGTCCAGTGCAACCTGACTGCCCTAGATGGACCGCTAGAAGTGTGTGTGTGTGTGTGTGTGTGTGTGTGTGTGTGTGTGTGTGTGTGTGCACATGCTTGTGATAGACCTGGCTTATTAAGGGCTGTGTGTGTGCTTGTGTGAAAAAATATCAATGCATCTTGTGATAGACCAAGCGTGTGAAGAGTAGTATGTTAGTTTGTATATATGCGTGTGGAAAGAAATATCACTGATTTTATCTGTGGATGCACAGTGAGGGAGGGTATTACATAACTATTCTGTGTAGCAGTTACAAAAAAGTTAACAATCAATTATCTTTCATAAATATGGCTTAAAGTGCATCACTGAATATGTAGACCCTCAGAGCTTCTGTGGACATGGAGACCCTCCATATTCCTCAGCTTTATAAGGAGCTTTTGACAAAGGCCTAGTGAAGATGCCCCATCCTGATGTCCTGACCTGGGCTTCCCTTAGGCTAAAGCTGGCTGTGCTCAGACGTGCACAGATGTCTCTGCAGTCTCTTTGCTGTCATTCTTTCTTTTACTTTGCACACAGTTAAACGGTAGGCATGTACACAGAAGGTTGATATATAGCTTTTGTGGGGGCTGGGGACATTGTGGTTATTGTTTCTTTAACTTTCCTAACAGTCAGACCTCAAAGGTTCACACAGACTGTTGTTTTAGTGTGTCTAGGTGCAATGCATTTGCTAGGAGTAATAGGTTGTTACTGTGATACTTTACAAAGAAAATTAAAAAAAATATCAAATATATGTGCTGGTGGCTGTTTTATGGTGGTAGGGACAAGGAGGCATGCTGAGTATATACATCTGATAACAACTAGTTGAAATATGTTACTGTAACCAATTGTTGTTTCACTTTAGTCCCAGTCTAGCATTAGAGATATACAGAAGTTGTCATCCTTTTGAAAATAGGAATAAGGAGGCATGCTCAAATCTGATGGCATCAGAAATGCTCGGTCTAGGGATCTAAACCTCTTCTGAAACTTCAAGAGAATGGTTTTGAGGGACAGGGGTATCTCGCAGGGGGTACTGCTGCTGTGGAACAGACTCCTCATCCACATAAGATAAATCTCATCCCTGTCTATATTCAACAAGAAGTTAGATCTGTTGGTGGGAAACATAAATTTACTCCAAGACTACACCCTATACTACCAATGGACAGAGGCAGCTCCTAAATATTTTGTACTATGCATGGGTCTCTTCTTGTTATCTATGGTGTAATCCCAGTTATTGTCATTAGGGGTAATATGTATATATTTATTGACTATGGGATGGGTAAGGCCGATCTATAACCAAATGGGATAGGTAATTTCAAGTACAAAAGTGGAAACTGGCTAGGCTTAAAATGATCCGCAAGGACATAAGGCTTAGTACTTATCTGTGATGTTTATGCATGACAGCAACAAATTCAAATATATAACTGAGGTTATTTTTTCTTTCATTTCCATCCCAAACCTCAGAAGTGTTTGCTGTTTTTGGGAAGGAGCATTGATTAAGAAGCAAGCAGTATTCCCAGATATGATTTATGTATCCTCATAAGCATTTGTCTTGACAGTTTGTTGTGAACTACTGATCTGATTTTTGTCAATTTTCATTCTTCCTGAACTAATGGGATTGGATCCTATCCTTGGATCCAACTTGGCTGTTATACTAGCTCATGGCCTTCAACAAACTCTCAGGCTCCTTCTCTACCCATAATGCACCACCCCTAACATCTCTCCGATCTCGTTTGCCGCCTTAGCATTTAGATGTGATCAGCTCCAGCTCTTGAGTCTTCACTGGGAGAGGAGTTCATTTTTGATACTTCTTTTCTAAAAGCTTCTTATAAACGACTTCTTGAATCTTTAAGCTTTGACTTTAATTCTGTGTTGTTTCTACTGTCTCTTTCCTTACACTTTCAGTACAAACCTCCCCACCATCACCTAACTTTCCTTCCCTTTACCTTTATTACACTTTAGTGTGTTAGTCTTTAATTACAATAGTTGGTGTTCTTGTCTCTTTATATAAGCATTTTGTAGCTGTTTATTATCATCATTGGTAATTTACCTTTCCTTTTCTTTCTACTAAACAAAAGCTTAGTTTCTCTCTTTTCTGGTTACGATAACCATTTCTTGAGAAAATGTCTGAGAAAGGTCTGTCAGGATTTAAAAAACGTGAGACGTGTGGGCATAAGTTGCCTTATTCAGGTGCTCACTATCTCTGCGTATATTGCTTGGGTCCAGACCACTTAAATCAGGATTCTAGTGTCTGTCCTGGGTTCACTCCAAGAGCTCTGGCAGACAGGAATAATAAGTTGCTTTTAAAAGGATTACTGCCATTTTCATTTTCTGAAGCCATTGCTGGGGTTCAATTCCCCAAACACAAATCTAGAGACCCTACCAAGAGATCTCAGTCTTCTGAGTCTCCAGCCTCTTCTTCAACGGAGCCTAGGAAGAAAAAAGAGAAGCTGGCTCCAAAATTGCTTACGTTCCGACCCTCATCAGATCAGGTTAAGCCTGCATTGGATTATATGCCCTTGGATCAAAAACCTCTATCAAGGACAACTTACTCTTCAAGTCTGGATCCAGTTCCATCCAGAGTGCCCTCTCCCTTTTTAGAGAGACGGTCCAAATTACCTTCCGTGGTATCTTCTCATTCTTCCAGGAGTCTCACAGAAGCAGATGTGGACAGGATGATGAGGAAGTTCTTTATGGAGCAATTTCAGACAGGAGTTCTCACGGTTCCTACTCCTTCGAGTCAGTCAGGAAGTCCAATCATCTACATGTTAAGTTGTCTATCTCGCCTTCATTCTTGCTGGATGGGTTCGGAGCCGACCTTGGCTCCGACTCGGCCACTCTAAAAGCTCGAGAGTTGGTTCCACCAGCTCGAGGCTCCCCTTATATCCCACAATGCTAGGCGTGAGTTACCTCAGATCTCGTTTGCCGCTACAGCGATCGAGGTGTTGTTTTTCTACCGGCTCAGGTCAGTAGTTTAATCAGTCGATTTAAACTAGTTTAAATCCCCTTTTCTTTACTAAATTGTTCATTTTTCCCTTAGTTTAGTGTATTTCACCCCTTTATTCTTTATTCACATTTTTTTTCCCTCAAGAACTTAAAAGTTCTTCCCCTAGGCCTTCGGGCCCTGCTATCCCTAGTGGAGTGCTTGTGTTGTGTTAGGGATATTTTTTATACTTAAGCTATCTAAATAGTTTAATTAGTATAATTTACTTAACTTTCTTTTTAGTGTAATCGGTGTGTGTGTTTTTTGTGTGGTTACACTTAGATCCTTGATAATGTCCAAGGATTCAAAGGTCTCAGGCTTCAAGAAGTGTGACTCGTGCTGTCAGAAAATGTCTCTGACAGACGGTCACACTTCTTGTGTTTACTGCCTGGGACCTTTGCACCAGGAGGACTCTTGTGCTGTATGCCATGGCTTCAGCCCCAGAGTCCTGCAGGAAAGAAAAAATAAACTTATTTTGAGAGGTTTACTCAAGCCTGAGGGTTCCCTTACTGTTTCTTCGAAAACCCTCTAAGGCTTCTAGGTCCTCGGCTCCAGCTACTGAGTGGAGGCCTAAGGCTTCGAAACCTCCTTCTACATCGGCTCCGGCTGGAGCCGATGAGTCTCAGACTGCAGCTTCTGTGGTTTCTCGGCTCCGGCTGGAGCCGAGGTGTTAATTCCTGTGTCGGCTCCGACAGATCTAGAAAGAGGTCCAGGTCACGTCCCCTCCCTTCATTCGCCTTGCTGTCTGAACGGAGCCATAGATCTCACGCCTAGGTCATCGAGGCTTTGACCATGACCTTCAGAGGGTAGTGAGTCGACTTCTTAAGTCGAGGCACTGGCCCAAAATGCTTCAGAGCCCGACTCATCAGTCGATGCCTGACCCTGTTCCTCATTATGTTCCTCCTCCGACTCCTTTGAGCTCCCGAGACTGTGGTGGCTCGGCCGGAGCCATCACTGTCGGGAGGTTTTCAGCTTCTCGGGCGGGGACCTCTGGCTCTGCCTGACAGGGGTGCGTCGAGGTCATGCGGTGTGTTGGAACCTGGTTCAACTCCACAGTCGGCTCCGGTGCCTCAGGTCAAGTCTACTCACTCCCTCATCCCAGACCGCAGAGAGCCAGATCTCAGGAATCCCCCCTCTCATCATCTCTCTTCCGAGGCCTCTCCTGAATTGGCAGAAGAGCCCCTCGGAAGAGAAAGTGTAGAGGAAGCATAGACTCACCTGAGTCCACCTCTGACACAGATTTAGGATTCCGAGGGTTCCCCTTCTGAAGATGTCTCCTTTGCAGACATTCTAGAAATCCTCAAACAGAGGGGAAATTGGCCAGCCCTCAACCCTTCGAGGATGAATCTGTGTATCTTGAGGCGTTGGCTCTTGCCCTTCCACCTCCTGGGTGTCTCCCCTTGCAGGTGGTAGCAAAAGGCATGGGGCTCCTGATTCAGTGGACCCCACTCAGGAGACCCTCAAAATTTATCACGGCACCAGCAGGCAAACAATTTCTGACAAAAGGAGTTTCTGTGGATGCTATGGTGGTTGCTGCTGCCTAAGAAGGAAAAGACTGATCCTTCCAGTGCCTGTCCATCCACCTAACAAGGAATCTAGGTCTATGGACAGGGAAGCGGATGTTCTCGTCAGCGACCTTTGCAATCGTTCGCTGAACTACCTATGCCATTTTACCTTCAAAGAGACTTGATCAAAGAAGCTGATATGTTGAGGATCCTACACAGCATGCGGGTTTTAGAACAAGAACACACTCAGCTGCTGACCTGAACTCCATAGCTAACTCCTCCATGCACCTCCTTTCGGCTGATGGAGCGAGCAGGGCCACAGGGACAGGAGTGGCCTTACGCAGGCATGCCTGGATGTGGCTATGCAACGACCCTTTAAAGTTCACTAATTCCCGTTCGATGGATCATCTGAAAGAAACCTTGACTAGGTGCTAGACTGATGGCAAGACTCTTTCTGCCGTCAGTCCGTTACTCCTTCTAGGCCTGGCCCCAAAGGCCAGAAAAGTGGGAAAATGTGGTTCAACAATCTCAAGGGACTTCACCTGGCCCAGAGGCAGAGGGGAACAACAATACTTTCTCCGATAAGCCCTTTCAGCATCCCTGAGGTCTGGCTATCCAAGTGGGTACAGTCCATCATTCCATTCCTTGCATTCCAGATGTTCCAGTCCAGCAGACCAGCAAGGATCCGAATCTACTCCAGGTTCTTTTTAGTTCCTTGGATCTCCAGGCTGAACCATTTTCAATTCAGAGCCCTGCTGCCCGTTTCCATATTGGCTCCTCACAGCTCCCACCAAGCATCTTCTTTTTGTCAAAACTTAGGCATTTCAATAAATTGCGAAAGTCTGTTTTGTCACCTTCTAGACACAGTCAGCTAACAGATCAGAACAGACACACAAACTGGTCTCGCTCCTCTTCAGCAGCAACAGAGTCAAAGCCAGGTTAGTTCTGAAAGTATTGGGGATTATGGCGGCTGCCATACCTGCTTCCTTTAGCCAGATTCCACATGAGAATCCTTCAATGGATGCTCTTCACACAATGGTCATACCAGCAACTTCCGATGTCCCACACCATTATGATTACGCAACATGCAGGAATCATCTTCTGTGTGGATGTCTCCTCAGCTCTTCGTTGCTACTCTGACAACGGATTTCCTGGGGGGCATTATCAGGGCAGAACGGCACATGGCAACCAGAATGCCACTTGCACATAAATGTTCTAGAGATGAGAGCAGTGCTTTTAGCGTGCAAGCCCTTCAAGACTCTCTTCCATAGCAATCAGACAGACAATATGTCTGTAGTGTGGTATATCAACAAACAAGGCGGAACCAGGTCCTATCCTATGTCGAGAAGCACTCAGACTGTGGCAATGGGCAATTTCTTCTCAGCGGTTTCTGATAGCAATGCACATCCCGGAAGTCCAATCAAATCAGAGCAGAGCTATCCTCATGCCTCACAGTGGTCTCTGAAAGACTCTGTTGTGAGAGAAATTTTTCTGAAGTGGGGTCAGCCTTGCTGCAATCTTTTGCTACTCCCAAAACAGCAAGTGCAGAGATTATTTCAACCAGGCCAACCCAGCAGAAAAATTGACCCCGGGACTTCTGTATGCATCCTTCCCACTAATCTCTCAAGTGATACAGAAAGCTATAGGCCTCATTGATCCTCCCTTACTGGCCTCGATAGGTTTGGTGCATCAATTTCTGTTGGAGCAACCTTGGCATCTGGACCTAGTTCCAGATCTTTTGATCCATCAGTCCAGTTCCAACAATATCTCCTGTTCGAGATATTTTAATAGCTTCCCTTCCACCAAAGATTTATCTGAGTAAGTGGAAGCGTTTTCCATATGGTTCTTGATTTTCTAGCTGAACTCTTTCATGCAGGTTCATCTCCTTCTACTCTAAGTTCAATTGGCAGCTATGTCTAACTTTCATGTGGGCAGCTTTGCAAAGCCTTTTGAAGGAGTTTTCCTCCTGATTCTTTCCCTTTCGACCCTGCAACCTCCTGTTCTTTAAAATTGCTATCATGGAAGACTCTCTTTCTGGTAGTTATTACTTCAGCTAGAAGTTTCAGAACTTCATGCACTCAGCTGTTGTTCCATAAGGACAGGGTAAACCAACCCGTCCTTTTACCTAAGATACCTCCTAACCTAAATCAAAGCATTGACCTCCTGTGTTTTTCCAGAATATTCTAACAGGTCTGAACAAAAATTGCATTGGCTAGATGTTCATCGTCAGTTAAGGTACTATTTGGATAGAACCAAACAATTCAGAAAATCTGACCAGCTGAAAGGCAGAAAGGGACTTTCAGTTTCAAAGGTATCATTATCTAGATGGCTAACATCTCTAATTTCCCTTGTTATGAAATTAGACACCAAAAGCTGCCTAACAAACCTAAAGCCCATTCCACCAGAGCTTTGGCTACTTCTATAGCCTTCACTGCCTATTGACACCAGCTACCTCACACTTTCATTTCTCATTATAAGTTGGATTTAGCTTCTAGGCATAGAGCTAACTTTGGTTCCACGTCCCATCCAGAGTTATGTTCTTACCATAACGTTTGATTGTGACCCTTCTCTTCTCCCTTGTTTATAGAGGTGTTGTTTATAGTTATTCTGCTACTATTATAAGCTGGGCCTATACAAAAGCATTGTGGGATAAGCCTCGACAAACCCATCCAGCAAGAAGAAGAAAGAAGACACTTCTATTTATCCACCCATTACAGCTCCTTCTCTGATCCTACCTGAGGTTTTAGAGTTCTCTGATCTGAGCTTTCCAGGTCCATCTGGTTCGGATCCGAAAAGAGTACCATCTTTGGGTCCAAATACTGCTCTGAGTGCACTGGCTTTGACATCCTAGGAGCCAGATGACTCTTAGAGCTGAAGCATCCCTGTCAGATCCAGGAGGATGGAGTCAACTCCGAAGATTTTGGAGCCATCTCTTCCTCTCGGAGGTTCGGCACTGGATAGTTCAGCCCTGACTTCCGCCTCTGGTGGATTGTTCTTAAGGTGGAAGGAGGTGACGAGCCAGAAACTCATTTTCTCTGCTTCATTATCTTCCTTCTCCCCAGAATGATCTGCCTTTGAGGTTGTGAAGAGACTGTTCTCTGCCCCTGCAGGTCAGATGGATCCACCTTGTCGTTCTCAGATGACTTTGCACCATGATCATCAACATTCTACCCCACAGGGACAGCCAGCCCAGAGCTTCCAGACTACCCAGCAGGGTGTCTTAATCTCTTCTGATACTTCATTGGACCATCCCACTGAGGAAGTCCTTAGGAAGGGAAAGTGCAAAAGGAGGCACTTGGGCTCTCCTCAAGAATCAGTCACTGAGGATACTGATTTTGATGAAGGAGAGGAGTTCTCAAAATCACCACCTGATGACGTCTCATTTGGAGAGATTCTTGAGATCTTTAAGCAGAAGGGTGGCTGGTCTTCCCAAGACCCTTCTCTGGAGGAATCAGTATTTCTGGAAGCTTTTGGGATGGGTCTGTATAACTCCTGGGTTATTCTGCCCGCAGATGAACTCAATTTGATTTCTAGGCGGGAGTGGAAGGAGTCTGATACGATTGATTCAATCCCCAAGAGATCAGACCAGATTCTGGCTTCGCCAGTGGGCAGGAAATATTGGAGTAAAGGGGGACCAGTAGATGCCATGGTCATGACGGCAACTACGAAAAAGGAACTCGCAGAAAACAGAGTTCCACTGTCCATCCCCCTAATAGAGAGTCTAGGGTGATAGATTTGGGAAGTGTGTTTATGCTTCAGTGACTTTTGCACTGAAGATCGTTGAACTGTTTGGCACATTTTACAAGGCTTCAAGGAGATTTGATTAAAGAGAATTGGAAATCTCTTTCTGGTACCGAAACTGATGAGGCTCATCCTTCAGTAGTCTCTGTTAGCTACCCTACAGGCTATATCTAATTCATCCATGAGGCTTATTTCATACACTGCAGAAGGTGCCTTTTAAGGGCTGTGGGTTCAGGTATTTCCATCAGGAGGCAAGCCTGGATGCTCTTGTGTGATTTTGCAGAGCTCTTCAAGTCATCGTTAGTCAGTGCTCCTTTTGATGGCACTTTTGTTTGGCCCCACAGTAAAGGACACACACTGCAGGTGTGAGAAAGGCGGAAAGACCCTCTGTGCAGTGGGTGTGTTTTTTTCAACCCCTCAAAGGACCTTTTCCAGGAATCAATGGGGAGGTTGAAAAATGTGGTTCAGAAAATCTCAGGGTCCTTTCCAGGACACATGTGGAGGTAGTTCCCCAGAAGTAGAAGGGGGAGTGATAATAGTAGGCAATGCCTCCATGGTAGAGGAGGCTGAAAAACTGGGGTCTACATATTCTTTTTCTGACAGACTCTTTCAGCGCTCCTGAAGGGAGGCCCGATTGCCTACTTCTGGAGGCAATCGGGGGTTGCTTGTCTCTGCACCTGAGATCATGGCTAGCTATACCAAAAGACAGTTGGGTGCAGAGAATTATTTCCAGAGGTTATATAATTCCCATTTCCCTACCTCCTCCATTGTCAAGATTTCCTGATGTCCCACCTGAATCAGAAGAAAGCAGCAGCACTAGAAATACAAAAGCTGATAGAAAAAAAGAGTCATCCAAGAGGTCCCACCGGACCAGATAGAAACCAGAACTTGCTCAAGATTCTTTTTAGTACCAAAGAAAACAGGGGACTGGAGACTAATTGTGGATCTCAGTATATTGAACAAGTCGGTTTGACACACAAAGTTCCAGATGGTCACAGTTCAGTCCATTCTGCCCTTTCTGGGCAAGGACAATTGGATGTGCTCGATAGATCTTCAGGAAGCTTACTATCCTATAAAGATGAACAGATGATCCAGAAGGTACTTATGATTCTGACTGGGAGCCAGTCACTATCAGTTTAGAGCACTGCCGTTGGCCTCACCACAGCCCCCAGGATGTTCACCAAGTGCATGGCAATAGTAGCATTTCACTTGACACTGCAAGGATGCTGGGTGTTTCCATATTTAGGTGACTGGCTCATTATCACCCCAACCAGGTATTGACTGATAGAAGCTCAGGATCAAGTGTTACAGACCTGTTCACATATCAGAATAACCATAAATTACAGCAGGTCTCATTTACAACCAAACCAGAGTTAGGAATTCATAGGAGCAGTGTTCTACACAGTATCTGTGCAGCTATTCTTCCACTATCAAGAGTGCAAACAATAAGAACGCGGGTCAGAAAAATAGTTTGCAGTGCCATAGTTTCAGCAAGCCTTGGGTTCAGTGTCGGCGGCAATAATTTTAGTTCCTGTAGCAAGATTCCACATGAGAATTCTACAATGGATGCTAGCAACGCAATGATTAGTGCTTTCTCGTTCCATCTCAGAGAAGATAAGAATAACCCAGGTATGCAAATGATACCTTTCCTGGTGGATGCAGTTACAAAAGCTGTTACAGGGTTGACCTTTCATCCTCCCTCAGCCCAAGGTCATAGTGACCATGGATGCTTCCCAGATTGGGTGAGGAAGGCATTTCCTGGGAAAACTGTCCAAAGCACTCAGTCCCCCCCAAAGAAGCCAACTTGCATATCAGTGTTCTGGAAAAGAGAGCGGTGCTTTTGGTATTGCAGGCATTCTAAGACTCTCTCCCTCTCGGGACAATTGCAATCCAGACGAACAACATGTCAGTGTTTGGTACATCAGCAAACAAGGAGAACCAGATCCTACCCCCCTGTGTCGAGAAACCCTCAGTGTGTGGCAATGGGCGATATCTTCCAACTGCTTTCTAATAGCAAAGCATATTCCGGGTAGTCCAACGTGATAGCAGACAAACTTACTCCATCTTACTACCTCCCAAGTGGTCTTTCAACAGCAAAGTGGCAGAAATGATTTTCAGTCAGTGGGGCCAGCCTTGCTGCAGTCTTTTTGCATCTCCCCTGAACAACAAGTGCAGCAGCTTCTTTGCCCTGATCCCCTCACCGGGGGAATCACTTAAGAAGGCTGTACTCTGTGATTGACCCCTGGTCTTCTGTATGCTTATCCTCTGACTCCCCTAATTCCCAAATTCCTTTAGAAAGCAGCCTGGTTGAAGAGCAAAGTCATCCTCATTGCACTTACTGGCCTCGGCAGATATAGTTTCCCTTCCTTTGGCCTCGTCTACTGTATCCACCTTGGATTCTAGATCCAATTCCAGCCCTTCTGTCTGACCCGACAAGCATGGTTCACCCAGATATCTCACATCTCAAACTAACAGTGTGGTTTCTCCAGTTCTCTTAATATTCTGTTAATAGCCAGGCAAGCAGTGCTGTCTTCTCCTGTCCATTCCATAATTTTATCATCCCGTAAACCTTGTACTAGGAAGCCCTACAGGAGAAAAAGGAAAAGGTTCATTTATTGGGCAGAACAAAATTGGGTAGACCACCTCTTCTCGGCTCCAATTCAGTTTGTTCTAGTTAGCTAGCTTATTCAATGAGGATGCTAGTTCATCAACTGTTAAAGTTCAATTCACAGCAATCTCTAACTTTCATGTGGGGTTTCAAAATTCTTCACTGGCTTCCCTTAAACTGTGCAAGGCCTTTTTGAGAGGTACTGATTTGCTAAGACCCTGATTGGATGCAGGGAGTTGTTGAGGCAATTGAGATTAAATTCTAGGTATACATGGGTTTAAATGATGACATATCTATATGTTTTAAAATTGAGGGCTACCAAACTATGAAATAATTTTTTGATTGTACCTATTTTATGTGCATTTTATTTGGTATGTACTTTTAAATGTTTAGTCACGTGATTTAGATCACCTGATTTTATATGGCTGTTTAAGGGCTTGTCTAGTACTGAATGTTTATATTTTGAAGAAGTGTCTAATACTAGTCAGAAGAAATAGCTCAATTTCACTAGAAGATACTTGGTCAGAGTTCTTATTTTTGTTGGTTCATTGTTTTTGAGTTGTTTTGACCTGTTATCTGAGCTTGGGTTTTGCTTTTGAATTATGAAAAATATCACAGATTTATGTTTGTGAGCACACATAATACAACCAGGCACATGCATAATTTTTCTTAGTAGCAGTGCAAAAAAAAGTTATTTTTAAAAGTAAGGTGCAAAATGTATCACAGACAGCTAGACCTTCAGGGCTTGTATGAGCTGCCACCAGGCTTTTTTAAGTATATTTTGACACTGACTTGGTTGTGGACTCTACCCTGAACCTCACCTAGTCTGAAACTGGCTCTGCTCAAAGGTGTGCTCAGAATGTCACTGTAGCTTGTGTGGATGGATGGGGCTGAGTATGTTGTGGTCATTATTTCTTCAGTATTCCTCACAGTCAAACCACGGAAGTATGCATAGAAGTTTGCAGTAGCGTGTGTGTGAGCTCTTGACAGTGTGGTCATTGTTTCTTTAACTTTCATCACAAACCTTAGAGGTGTGTACTGAAGGTCACGCCATGGCGTATGCTGGGGTGGAGATAGTATAGTCATTATTTGTTTAACTTTTCTTACAAACCTCAGAGATGTGTACAGAAGGCCACAGTAGCTTGTGGAGAGGCTGTATACTGTTTCAGAGCAGCAAGTTGAAATAATTTATTGTGATCATTATTTATGTTTATTATATTGATAGCTGCTGCAGAAACCTTAGTTATATGAGTTATATCCTGCCATGGATGTAACAGCCAACCAGCTTCCATAGCTTCAGGGCACTTTCCATGTACCCAAAACGTCAGTCAGCTCGAACTGAACTGATTAATAGGTTTGGGCACCAGGCCCTTCAGAGCTGGTGGCCCTTCCTTGGGATTTTAATTTAGGGTTAGAGAAACTAACACTTGCTCCTTTTGAATCCTCTCACTTGGTTGATTTGAGGTAATCTGGAAAACAGCTTTACTGATTCCTCTGACCTCCGCAAAAAAGGCGTCTGAGTTGCGTGCTCTTATGGTGAATCAACCATATCTCATTTTCCCCAGAGACAGGGTTTCTTTGAGAACTAATTCTTTTATGCTTAAATCAGTATCGGAGTTTACTTTAAGCCAAACTAATCCATTTTCCATTTCCTGTCCTGAACTTAAAAATGAGGGAGAAAGGGATACATCATACCTTGAATATCCACAGGCAACTCAGGTGCTACCTTGACAGAACTAAATCTTTCACATCTTCAAATCTATTGTTCATTTCTTGTGAAGGTAAGAAGAGACAACGTTTGTCAAAACAGACTATTTCCAAATGGTTTTCTAAGGCTTCTACTTTTCGGTATATTCACCACAACAAAACTCTCTTTCAGGCAGGGCTAAAGCCTACTGTATCAGGGCCTTGGCTTAATTTGTAGCTTTTTGGAAAGGGTTGCATTCTAGAAGTATTTTTGAAGCAGCAGTGTGGTCTTCTGTATATATCTTTACACAACACTAGAAGTTAGATTCCTTCTCTAGGTCTAGATCATACTTAGCTAGGACTATTCTACAGGAGCTACTGGACCCTTCTCCTTCCACCTCCCAAATGCAGTAATCTAGAGTAATCTACTCATATAGCTAAGGCTACTGCAGCAGTGATCAATATGATGAACATAGTACAGTTGTGTAAGTAAGCTTACCATAGCAGTAGATGTTCAAATGATCACTGCTGCAGTAGCCATTCCCTCCCATCACCCCTCCCCAGTAGCCATTCCCTCCCATCACCCCTCCCCCTTGTTTTTTGGAGTGTTGTTTATGCCAGAGTGTGAAGGTACATTTTTTGTTGTTGTTAGCATTGTCCTTTCAAGGCTCAGCCTCCCTGTCTTTGTTGGCTTGAAAGCTCTGAAAGACTTGGCCCCAAACCTGTCCTTTCAGACGGCTCAGCTCAAGCTCACTGATGGTTTCGGTACATGGATGTGCTGAAGCCTTGCAAGCTGACTGGCTGGTATATACTTGGCAAGATATTACCCATATATCTAAGGCCCTACTACCGCAGTGTTCAATCGAACATCTACTGTTATGTTTACTTACAGAGCTGTACTTTTTTAATTTCCTGACAACCAAACATTAGACATGTACAGG
Source organism: Protopterus annectens (assembly GCF_019279795.1). NCBI lineage: Eukaryota > Metazoa > Chordata > Ceratodontiformes > Protopteridae > Protopterus > Protopterus annectens. The sequence goes on from NC_056745.1 coordinate 47,215,809, forward strand.
AGGATACCCTTTGAGGATAGAGTAAGGAGGCATGCTGTTTTTTTTTTTTTGTCTGGCAGCAACATGATGAAATATGTTGTTTTGTTTTGTTTGTTCTTTCAGTTTCATCACAGACTTGACATCAAAGTGGTACAAAGGTAGTGGTGAGGAGTTGTGTTGTATATATATATTTAGCTGCAGCCATTTGAACTAGGAATATGGCCATAACACCAGAGAGCTTCACAGAAGATGCCTTTGGTAGGGTGTTGGGGAGTTGGGCACTATTCCCAGATATGTTTTATGTAACCTGACAAGCGTATGTTTCCTGAGGTTATTGTGAACTGTTGTTTTGTCAGACACAACTTTATTTCTTCTTTGACAAAAAAAAGTAAGACTGAATTTCTTTCATGGTCTTGGTTTTTGTTCAGAAGGTTGGAAAATAACTCTAAAATGCCCCTCACAGCATTTGTGGCCCAAGGTCCCCAGCTTAATTGATTATTTATTCCACAGTTATTATAGTGCATTCTTGGTAGTTACTGTGCATAGAACGGATGCAAGAAAATAATACTCTGAGTATTATAATAATAATACTCCTTCTGTATTCATGATTTTACTTCAGGCAGTCATTGAACCAAAAGGATAAGAGAAAAGCTGTATAATGCATCTTAAAGCATTTATAACTCTGTGGCTTCTGAGGGGGGGGGGTCTAGTGGTCACCAGATCCTCTAGTTTAATTCATCTACTTGCTCCACAGTTATTACAGTTCACTCAGGCTGAGTTAGCATATGTTGAAAGAATGTAGAAAAAATGTGAAGACAAAGACAAAATGATGTGAGAATACAGTGATGGGGGGAGTGACTGGAGAGCACTGTGGAATGTATGGGTGGGCAGGAGTGGACAGCGGGATGGAGCCCACTGTGCCCTTCACCTAGGGTGATCCTGTGTGTGTGTGTGTGTGTGTGTGTGTGTGTGTGTGTGTGTGTGTGTGTGTGTGTGTGTGTGTGTGCATGCACATGTATAGATACACATATACATATGTGTGTATGTGTTTTGGGGGTAGTGTTGGAGTTTTATTCCTGGTATCTGTTATTTTAAGAATAGCAATAAACTTCTTTTCCAGTTTTATTAGTTTCTTTTCTGTAGTTTTCTTATGCTCCCTCATTCTGTGAAACATAAACTTGCACTCTTTGCTGCCATCACTGCTTATCTTGGAGTTCAGCATTATTGTCTTCAGAGATTTCCTCCTCTTATTCTGCTCACTACAGATGTGATGTTTGCTCTGAGAGTGTTGATGGAGAAGTACAGAGATGGTCAGAAGGAGTTGCATTGTGTTTTTGTAGACTTAGAGAAAGCATATGACAGGGTGCCTAGAGAGGAGTTGTGGTACTGTATGAGGAAGTCAGGAGTGTCAGAGAAGTATGTAAGAGTGGTACAGGATATGTACGAGGGTAGTGTGACAGCGGTGAGGTCTGCGGTGGGAGTGACGGATGCATTTAAGGTGGACGTGGGGTTACATCATTTATTATTTGCAATGGTGATGGACAGGTTGACAGACAAGATCAGACAGGAGTCCCCGTCGGAGACTATGATGTTTGCAGATGACATTGTGATCTGTAGTGAGAGTAGGGAACAGGTGGAGGAGACCTTGGAGAGATGGAGATATGCTCTAGAGAGAAGAGGAATGAAGGTCAGCAGGACTAAGACAGAATATATGTGTGTGAATGAGAGGGAGGATAGAGGAATGGTGAGGATGCAAGGAGTAGAAGTGGCGAAGGTGGATGAGTTTAAATACTTGGGATCAATAGTTCAGAGTAATGGTGGAAGAGAGGTGAAGAAGAGAGTACAGGCAGGATGGAGTGGGTGGAGAAGAGTGTCAGGAGTGATTTGTGACAGACGAGTACCAGTAAGAGTGAAAGAGAAGGTCTACAAGAGGGTAGTGAGACCAGCTATGTTCTATGGGTTGGAAACAGTGGCATTGACAAAAAGGCAGGAGTTAGAACTGGACGTGGCAGAGTTAAAGATGTTAAGATTTGCACTGGGTGTGACGAGGGTGGACAGGATCAGGAATAAGTATATTACAGGGTCAGCCCACTTTGGAAGGTTTGGAGACAAAGCCAGAGAGGCAAGATTACGTTGGTTTGGACATGTGCTGAGGAGGGATGCTGAGTATATTGGGAAAAGGATGCTAAGGATGAAACTACCAGGTAACAGGAAAATAGGAAGGCCTAAGATAAGGTTTATGGATGTGGTGAGAGAGGACATGCAGGTGGTTGGTGCGACAGAGCAAGACACGGAGGACAGGAAGAAATGGAAACAGATGATCCGCTGTGGCGACCCGTAACTGGAACAGCCAAAAGATGATGATGATTCTGCTCCAGTGGAGACAGTTTGAAGGTTCAAGCCAGGAGAAATATTTTTAAAGTGTGTGTGTGTGTGTGTGTGTGTGTGTGTGTGTGTGTGTGTGTGTGTGTGTGTGTGTGTGTGTGTGTGTGAGACGTACATTTTTTCCCAATGATTGAGTGTAGTGATTGTCATTTTCACCCCCAGAGTGAATTTTTTCTGTCCCAAAATATGCATTTCTCTGATGAACTCTTGGTGAGGATTCACTAGCATGTTGTGAAATGTTATAACAAATGCCATGTAGCATTTATCTATGTAGGGAGGATGTATTACTTGTTTCTTTATGTTTTGTGGCTCTCTGACTTTTGCTATGGCTATACATTTTCCCTCTCTTTGCATTATCATTTCCCATTGCTTTCAGTGGTTGTGGCTCATTCCAGAAGGGGCTATAAGAAGTTTTATCACAGTCAGATACAGCTGTTGACTGACTCATTACTGTGCAGTACTGTGTAACGAGGATTCTGTAATCAAGGGAATTTAGAATCTTGGAAATATGATTTGAGTGACTAGACAGTGGTAAAACCAATATTGTACCTTAAAGTAAATAATAAAATACTTGGGGGAATAATAGGCTGGTCAGAAATGGAATGGTTGATTCTTGGTGATGCATTTAGGCACAAATGACTCATGGGAAGCAGTAGCTGCGGCTGCTCAGAGGGCCAGGGAGGTGGTTGTAATTTGTTAGAAAAGACTGCTGGGGGTATCTAAAATGTGGCCTGAATATTTGGCCAGTATTAAAAGAAAGAGAAGGATTGACGAGGAGGAAGGTGAAATGGAGATTTATAATGTAAGCTAAGTGAAGATTAAGAACATCACCCACATAACAAGTGTGTGAAATTCTGCTGTCTGAATATAAAATATTTGCTTTAGCAGTTAAGGTACAGGAACATTGTTACAGGTTATTGTACTACTACAACTTGCAGTCCCTGTGACACATTATTAGAGGAGGTTGTGAAGCTAGCAGATAAAGGGAAATGTTGGGACCTTCTGCAAATCGCCACTGTTTAAGTAACGCATCAAGTTCTGTTCTGAGACCTTTTAAGGAAGGCAGTGTCAGCCTTCTTGTAATTCCAAATCCCAGAATTATAAAGAGTAAGCAGCAACACAAAAGGAGAGCAGTGAATGTCAGTAATTGCTGTTTTCTTTTACAGTTATTTTTTCAGGGCAGGCACCCAGCACTGCCTAATATGGGGGCCGCTGCATATGGAAGTGGGTGCATACACACGTACAAACATATACCACCTTAGAGATAGTCATACCTTGGCAACGAGAGAATTGAGACCCTGTGATCTCATACTTATATTATTAGTCCCCATGTCTGCACAATCTGCCTCACTACTTTGCGGTTTACATTTAAAAGTCTCAGAGTGTAAAAGTGTTATTGATAGGGTGCCTTGTTAAAAAGGAGTTCAAAAGAAAGTCTACATGCAAAAATAGGACAGAAGTAAAAGGATCTGAGAAAATACTTGAAGACCTGGTGTGGTACTCGTTGGAGACAAGAGGTGATAGACATGATTTAGGTGGAAAACACTGCCTAGTTATTACAAAGGAATCTAACTTAACAAAAAGGACAGAGCTCAGAAATCTGATTGTGGGTATCAGCTGTTCAATAAATCTTTGAAAAGCATTTTTTTACAGAGAAGGTGTGGGGTTAGGAATGTTGTTCCATTGTGGCTGGTGGGAATGTAATCAAAGCAGGCATTAAGAAAAACCTAGAGCTGGTGCTTAATGGGGAAGACAGATGACAGAGAAGAATTTGTATGTTAAAGGCAGACTTAAAAGAATGATCATCATCTGCCATCAAATAAGTAAAATTAAAAAAAGGATGTTTACAGTGGGTAGCTGTTGGAATTTTCTCTTCTGATATCCCTAACTCAGCAAAATTCTGAAATTTGTCTAGCTCCTGCATCTGATGAAGTTCTCCTCCCTTGTTGGTACCCGTAGTGATGTCATGTGCCAATCTGGAAGGGTATACTTAACTACTACATTCACTTAAACAAATGTTAAATAAATAAAATAAAAATAAAATAGATTTAACATCAACATACTCTTTGAGCAATCCTTGGTTGTTCATCCTTTCCACCAGTCAAAATCTGACACAAAAATAGGAAATGTTTATTTTGTGTGAATATCCTTTCCAGTTCATGCCGGTCTTTTTTTTTTATTTTTCATCCTCCTTCGATAGTTTAGATCAATTCAGACTGTTATCATTGGTGATGTTTCCTGCTTATTGTTATATTGTAAACCTATGTAGTGTCTGTCAGCTCAAAGTACAAGATCTACAGTGGCATCACCTTTATTGCATCAGGGAGGAATACAGTATGAAGTATCACTCAAGAATCAAGAGTTCATCCCTGCCATTCATTACCTACAGAGTGAGAAACTGCTCGATGACCGTGTGCCTCAAAAGATGATGGCAGTGAAGAGCTTCTCAAGCGGAGACCAACTGAAGTGTTCACCTTGTAGCCCCTGGCATAGGCTGGATCACGGGTACAAGGATGGTCACTCAGAAGACAAGTTGCAGCCTGACAGTCCTGCAAGTAAGTCTAGTGTTTAACTGGCCCCTCTAGTCCCTGCAGTTGCTGAACTTTTCCTCAGCTGTAGAGAATCCAAAGCCATGTAGATTCTGTGCCTCAGTGAAAGATGAGGAGACCAGAAAAGAGGTGTTTCTGCCTCTCTCATGGGAAGGGGGTGTATTCTGAGGTGCCTGCACCACCCAGGCTGTAGGTGATCATTCAGTGGCCTTGTCTGGTGTGTCTAATCCTGAGGAGTGGCCTTGTGGTTCATCAAGCCATAGATTGAAGAAATTTGTGGCTGAATGCTCCTCTCCCACATCATCCCCAGTGATAACTAGACCTGCCAGTCACACTTGGGGTCCATATGATTTTCCTTTACCAACATCTGCAACTTATGGCCTAGACAGCAGGCATTTTTTATGTTTGGTGGGAGCTAGACTTGTAGGTATGGGAGTGGACCTCTGCCATCTTTGTGCCTTTTACTTGATGTAGGCTCCCAGTTACTTGACATTTGGCTTGCATGACTGTCACACATATACCTTTTCATGAGGCTATTTTTAAGCTGATTCCCACTGATAGTAGCATTGGATTTCCTTCAACTCAGGCTCTTGGGAGGAGCTAGAGAATTTAGAGGTCATTGTTTCTGAGATGGACAGAAGAAATTAGTTAACTCTTTCCTAACTTGATTCCTGTTTTGGAGAGGCTGTCAGTCTTATGAGGAGCAGCTTGGACTGGTTTCAAATCCTAGTTCCATTCAAGAATGCCTGGCAGTGTTTGGCCAAAGTTTCAGTTCCCCTGAGTCATGCTGCTGTGGATCCACTTGTTACGAATGCGGTACCAGCAGCCTAGATACATTCTGACTCTGCCACATTGGTACTGAAGAAGCCCTCCATAATCTCTTAACTTACTAGACAGAACCCCTTTCCAAGCATTCTCATACTGACACCTGTGCTGCCTCTTCAGTCCAGCATAAGCTGCTGAGACCCTCATATTTCCCCACCTTGCATTACAGAGTGTCCATACACTGGACAGGTATGATAAGAAAGGGGTCTCCCACAGGTGCCTTTGTGCTAATAGCTCTCAACACACCTGCTCACAACTACTTGCTCAAAAATAACAAGTGTTTGAACTCACACTAGACCAGTCTCTCATTTATATATAACCTTCCCAACACCTGACCCTATAAAACTGTATAGATCTACCAGAACCTAAACTCTAACCTTAAAAGTCCTGTCCAGTTCCCAACCAGAGTCCTTGCTTCCTTACCGTAACTAAGTC